>NW_006399988.1:4504571-4516641 GCF_000299155.1 Elephantulus edwardii
CTGGGGATGAGGGTGGAGAAAACAGTGCAACAATGAATGAATGAAAACCCAAAATCTCTGTAAATGTTCATTATAACTAATAAAATTTAATTTAAAAATTTCAGATGCATAGGAAGCAATTCCTCTTTAGCACTTTGCATAGATCCTTGACAGGAGGTTTCTCCAATGCAACATGTCTTTTAATTTCTTGACTGCTGCTATCAAGGGCTTTAATTTTAGATCCAAGTGAAAGGAAATCCTTGACATCATCAATCCTTTATTTATTGTGCTGTCGCCTATTGGTTTGTTAGTGAAGACTTTGTTTCCTTGTTGTTGAGATGTAATCTTTATTAAAGATGGTAGTCTTTCATTTTCCACAGTAAGTATTTCAATTCTTCTTTGCTTTCTGCAAACAAGATTCTGTCACATGTTGTTGTTGTTATGTGCTGTCAGTCGCTTGTGACTCATAGCAACCCTATGTACAATAGCCCTAAACTCTGCTCTGCCCTGTGTCAATCGCACTGTCTCTGACACACCCATCCTGATTACCCCAGTCACTGAATCAATCCACCTCATAGAGGGCCTTTCGCTCCTGGGCTGTCCACCCACCTTCCCACGCATGACCAGTCTCTCCTTATAACGTGTCCAAAGTATGTTAGACGGAGCCTCAAAATCCTTGCTTCCAAGGAGCCACCCAGTTTAACCTTTTCCAGGATGAATCTGTTTTTCTAGCAGTCTATGGTACTCTCAATACTCTTCCCCAGCACCACAGCTCAAAGGCATCAATTCTCCTTCTATCCTCCTTGGTCATTGTCCAACTCTCTGATGCATAACAAGTGATTCAAAGACCATGGCCTGTATCAGACACACCTTAATACAGTAGTTTATTAATGAGGCATCCTCCAATACTGATGTCATATTCTTTCTCATATAGTTCAGCTTCCTGAATTATTTGCCCAACATACAGTATGGAGAAAATGTACCTTTAAAGTTGTTGAGTATTTCCTAGTTGAAACCAATCTATAGCTGATCCTCCAGCAGATTTTCAGAGAAAATAAATTATACAGGAGGAGGTTTCCACACTTCTCCCATGGAGTAGCTGGTGGATTTGAACCATGTGCCATTGCCTAATGGCTGTAGACAGGCACAAATAATTATAGAGGAATATTGAAATGGTAAGAGAGAAAAACAGAAGCAACAGAAAAAAGGCAGATAGCCTTCTCTACACTGGTCTTGAGATCTTTGTTTTACTGATTAAATGACTGAGATGGGAAATTAAATTGGAAAGATGATCGATACAGTTAAAATGCAGAAATCAGCAACATTATAAAATGATCTCTATTCTTTGGACTGTTTCAATGGTCTTAGCTTTAATTAAAAAAAACCTTTTAAAAATACCATTGACATTGAATCAACCAGTTCATTTCCTTTTTATTAAAATTCTTCTGATTAGGCATTGCACATATGTCAACATTCCAGAATAAGAAGTATGTTGCAAAGAGGATTGGGGGAGCTGGGAAGGGGAGGCAGAGGTAATTATGCAACAATGAATGAATATTTTTTTTGAAAAAGAAAATGAACTGGAGGGGGGGAAGTGATTGGAGGGGAAATATACAACATTGAATGAATGAAAATCCAACTTTTCTGTAAACTTTTATTGAAATCACAATTAAAATAAAAAATTATAAAAAAATTTCATAATATAATCCTTGAATATACCTCATAATTTATACTTTTCAACAAATTTTATTAAGTGACTATTAGTTGTTGTTATGTGCCATTGAGTCGCTTGCGACTCATAGCGACCCTATGTACAAGAGCCCTAAATGTCGTTTTATCCTGTACCAACATAGCCGTCTCATACACACTCATTCCCACCACTCCACTCACAGAATCGATCCATCCTATCAAGGGTCTTCCTCTCCTGCACTGTCCCTCCACTCTCCCAAACATGATGTATCTCTCCAAGGATCAGTCCTTCCTTGCAACATGCCCAAAGTATGTCAGAGAAAGCTTCAGAATCCTTCACTCCAAGGAGCATTCTGGCTTCACCCTCTCCAGGACAGACCTGTTTGTTCTCCTAGCAGTCCATGATATATTCAACACTCTTCTCCAGCACCACAAAGGCATCAATTCTCTTTCTATCATCCTTATTCACTGTCCAATTCTCTGATGCATAGTACATAATTGAAAAAACCATAGCCTGGATCAGGCACACCTTAGTCTTCAGCCTGATATGTTGCTCTTCAGTACTCTTGAGAGGTCCCTCACAGCTGACTTACCCAATGCAATTCATCTCCTGATTTCCTGGCTGCTGTTACCAAGAGCGTTGACTGTGGAACCAAGCAAACTAAAACTGTTAACTATCTCGATCTCTTCACCATCCATACTGATGCTGCCAATTGGCCCAGTTGTGAGAATCTTTGTTTTCTTGATGTTGAGCTTCAATCCATATTGAAGGTCCTTGACCTTCTGCAACAAGCACTTCATGTCCTCCTCAGTTTCAGCAAGCAGGGTTGTGTCATCTGCATAACGCAGGTTGTTGATGACTCTTCCACCAATCCTGATGCCACATTCCTCCTCATACAGCCTAGCGTCTTGGATGATCTGTTCTGCATACAGATTGAAAAGGTATGGAGACAAAATACATCCCTGACGTACCCCCTTCCTGATTTTCAACCATCCAGTGTGTCCCTGCTCTGTTCTGATGACTGCCTCTTGGTCCAAGTATAGATTTCGCCTTAGCACAATCAAATTTTCTGGGCTTCCCATTCTTCTCAGAGTCAGCCATAGCTTGTAGTGATCCACACAGTCAAAAGCCTTTGCATAGTCAGTGAAGCACAGATACACATTCTTCTGGTATTCTTTGCTTTCTGCCAGATGACTATTAGAGCAATAGTGAAATCCTTTGGCGGTACAAATGATTAACACACGTCGCTGCTAATCAAACATTTGGAGGTCCGAATCTATCCAGAGGTGGCTCAGTAAATAGGCTTGGTGATAGATTTCCGAAAAATCAGCCACTGAAAACATACTGGAACACCATCTTTCCCTAACACAGCTCATCATGAGTTAGAGTTGAATTAGAAGCAAGTAACACTGATTTAAAGGAAGGGCAGAAGATTACAGATTTGTGTAGATTATACAAAGATGCTCAAGAAATTATTTGAAACAATATAATGAACACATATAAAATTAAATAATATTTAGAAAGAATTAATTCATAATAGAAATACAAGAAATAATCACCAGAAGAATAAAATGTCTCAAGAGAGATTTCCATTATTTGTTGTTGTTGTTGTTAGATGCCATCAAATATGGCTTATAGTGACCTTTGAGTACAGATATGAACTCTGTCCTATCCTGTGTCATCCTCATCTTCTCTGACACACTTGAACTCATTGTTACAATCATTGTGTCAATCCATCTCATTGGAGATCTTCCTCTCTTTTGCTGACCCTTCATCTTTCCAAGCAAGATGTTCCTTTCCAAGGCTTAGTGGTAAGAAGCTGCACTGTAATCCCAAAGGCACTCAATACAAATCCACCAACTGCTCTGGTAAAAGGATGGGCAATCTCCTCCTGTGCAGTTTATAGCTTAAATTTATAGCTTAAACCCGCTGGCGAGTCAGCTATGAGTTAGTTCCCACTATGAAACAACAGCAGCAACATGTCCAAAGTATGAGAGATGAAGCTTCTTCATTTTTATTTCCCAGGGGCGTTCTGGCTGCACTTTTCCCAAGATTTAGCTGTTTTGTTTTTGTTTTGTTTTGTTTTGAAGTCTGTGGGATATTCAGCACTCTTCTTTTTCATCACTGCTCAAAGGCATCAATTCTGTCATCCTTATTCATTGTCTAGCTCTAAGATGCATAATAAGAGATTACAAAGGCTATGGCCTGAATCAGATATAGCTTAGTCTTCAAACTGATATCATTACTCCTCAGTATTTTGTCGAAGTCCCTAAGAGCATACTTGCCCAATGCAATATGTCTTCTGATCTCCTGACTGCTGGTACCAAGAGTCCCAAGGAAGACAACGTCAATCCTTTCTTCATCCACCAAGATGTTACCTATTAGACCAATGGTAAGGACTTTTGTTTTCTTAATAATGAGATGTAATTCACACCTAAGGCTGCAGTCCTTGACATTCTGCAACAAGGATTTCAAGTTTTCCTCAATTTCAGCAAAACAGGTTGTGTTGTCTCTGCAACACAAGTTGTTGATGAGTCTTCCTCTTGTCCTAATGTCATGTTCCTCTTCAAGAGTCTAACTTCATGAGTTATTTGCTCAGCATACAGAATGAATACGTATGTTGTTGTTGTTGCTATGTGCCAATGAGTCACCTGCAACTCATAGCTACCCTAGCTACCCTGTGTACAACAGCCCTAAACCCTGATCTATCCTGTGCCAGCTTCACTGTCTCTGACACATACTCCCATTATCCCAGACACTAAATTGAGCTTCCTCTCCTGCACTGTCCCTCCACCCTCCCAAGCATGATGTCCCACTCCAAGGACTGGTCCCTCCTTACAATATGGCCAAAGTATGTTAAAAAAAATTTGCTTCAGAATCCTTACCTCCAAGGAACTCCCTGGTTTAACCCCCTTCAGGATGAACCCCTTTGTTCTCTGAGTAGTTTATGGTATATTCAATACTCTTCTCCAACACCACAGCTCAAAGGCATCAAATCTCCTTCTACCATTGCTAGTCATTATTCAGCTCTCTGATGCATAACAAGTGATTGCAAAGACCATAGCCTAGATCAGGGGCACCTTAGTCTCCAGACTGACATCATTGTTCTTCAGTACTTTGGAGAGGTCTCTAACAGCAAACTTTCCCATCACAATATGTCTTTTAATTTCTGGATGTTGGTAACAAGAGTGTTGACTGTGGAGCCAAGCAAATTAATCTGTGAACAATCTCAATCTCTTCACCATCTATCATGATGCTGCCAATTGACCAAGTGGTGAGAATCCTTCTTTTCTTGACATGGAGCTTTAATCCATATTGAAGGCTGCAGTCCTTGACCTTCTGCAGCAAGTGCTTCGGGCCCTTTTCAGTTTCAGCAAGCAGGGTTGTGTCATCTGCATAATGCAGATTGTTAATGGGTCATCCTTCAATCCTGATGCCACATTTCTCTTCATAGAAACCAGCCTCACAGATAATCTGTTCTGCATATAGATTGGAAAGGTATGGAGATAAAACACATCCCTAGCATACACCATTTTCAATTTTGGACCGTGCAATGTTTCCTTGCCTTTTTTCTGACAACTGCCTCCTGGTCCACTTACAGGCTACATATTAGCATGATCAAGTGCTCTGGGATTCTCATTCTTCTCAGAGTTAGCCAAAGTTTATATTTAGCCACACAGTCAAATGCCTTTGATATCTGCTGATATTGATATCTATATCAATAAAATATAGATAGACATACCTAATGCCTTCCTGATTTTAAACCATGCAGTGTTCTCTTGCTCTATTCAGATAACAGCTTCTTGATCTGGGATTCCCATTCTTCTCAATGTTAGCCATAGCTTGTCAAGATCTACACAATCAAATTCCTTTGCATAGTTACCAAAAAAAACCAAAAACACAAACCACCCAAATATAAACAAACAAACAAAAAACCCACAAAGACATTCTTCTGGTATTTCCTACTTTAGAAAGGATTCATTTGACATCAGCAATGATATCCCTGGTGCTATGGCCTCTTCTAAACCCCACTTGATAATTTGGGAGTTCCTTGTCAATTATTATGTTCTGGATGTTTTTGGATGATTTTCAGCAATACTTTGCTTGCATGTGATATCAATAATTCTATAATTTCCACATCCTATTGGATCACTTTTCTTGATAGCGGGAACAAAAATTGATCTCTTCTGTCAGTTGGTCCGGTAGTTGTCTTCCAGACTTTCTGGATGAGCACCACTGGAACTGAATTTGTTATTTGGAACATGTCAATTGGTATTGCATAGATTCCTGGGGATTGCCTTCAAGTGCACCTTCAACTTTATCCTTAATTGCCGTTGTTTCTTGTTAATATGGTACTTTCTGAAATTTTTCATTATTGATCAATTTTTTTGGTACAGCAACTTTGTATTTTTTCCATATTCTTTTGATGCTTCCTGGATAATTCAAGATTTTGCTTAAAACTTCTCTCAACTGGAGGAGTGAATTTGGTTTTCAGTTCTTCCAACTTGAGAAATGGCGAATGAGTTCTTCCCATTCATCTCTGACTACAGTTGCTTGCACATTTCATTATAATATTTTGCTTTGTCTTCTAGATGACTATCCTTTGAAATCTTCTGGTCAGCTCTATCACTTTGGCTCTGTTACTTTGGCCTCTCTTCTTTATATTTTAGCCTTTTGAGGATCTAATACAATTTTATAGTGTCTTATGATATTCATTTTATATTTTTCTTTATCATTTGTCTTTGTAATGACCTTTTTGCTCTCTTCATGGATGATATTCTTGATGTTCCTCTGATTTTTAATCATTAATGTTCAGTGTCTCAAACCTGTTCTTGAGATCCTTCTTAAATCTAGGTGGAATAGACTTGAGGTTATATTTTGGTTCTTGTGGACTCATTTTTAATTTTATTTATCTTCAGTTTGAACTTGCACATGATTATTTTACAGATGGTGTTTTCCATAGTCAGCACCTGGTCTGGTTTTGAGTGCTGATATTAAGTTTCTCAAACAGATTTAGTCAACTTGATTCTTGTGAAGTCCACATGAAGCTAATGAATAAAGCTGCATTTTGTGATGTGTGTTTTTTAAAGCTATTTGCTATGAATAAATCATTAAGCACACAAAATTCTATCACTTACTCTCCAGTTTCATCTGTGTCACCAAATCTGTATTTTCTGACTACCATTCTCTCCACATTGTTACCAACTTTCACTTTCTAGTCACCAATAATTATTCATAATCTTGATTGCATGTTTGGTCAGTTTTAGAGTGCAAAAGTTGGTAGAAAGCCTCAGTTTCCTCCTTTTGGTTTCATTGGTTAGTGCATATATTTAAATAATAGTCATATTAGCAGATCTTCATGTATATGTTTATATAGTATCCTATCTCTCACAATATTGTATTTTAGGATTGATTTTTTATGGAAATTTCTATTTTAAGATAGAAATTCTTTTTAACTATGAATGCAACACCCTTTCCCCTCAATTTTTAATTCTTAACTTAGCAGATCATATGATTGTCTGATTCAAAGTGGCCCATGTCCATCCATTTCAGTTCAAGACAGGTTTAGAAGCAGGAGAGGCATCCACTTCCTAAACCACATGCCTCAGGAAACTCTACCAACTTTGATAAATGACAATAGTTATAGAAAGGCTTTAGGCCTTTTGTTCATAGGGTTTCTATTAGTCATGCTCAACTTGATAGTAATTAACAACAGCTAAGGTAGTGAAAACAGACTTATACTGGTACCATACTAGACACATTGACCAATGGAAAAGAATTGAGAACTCAGAAGTAAATTCAATCAGCTAAGGACAACTGATCTTTGAAAAATGGATGAAATCCAGTAAGTAGAGAAAGGATAGTATCTTTAGCAAATAGTGCATAAAATTTGGTATATATTTGCATAAAATTGAGGCAAGATCTCAAACCTTATAAAAATGTAACTCAAGATGAATCAAGGGCATATATATAAAACTGATAATTTTATATTTTTTAAAAGTAAGTAAATATATAAACTCTGATCGATAGTAAAAATAGACTATTAATCATAGCCAAAAATATAAAATCAGGATAAACTATTGATTAATGAGATCATCTAATAGTTAAATTCCAGTGCACATAAGGACAGGGAAAGTTTCAGATCTCTCATTCATGGCTTACAGTCCACTTAATGACATCTAACAGCAACACCAACAATACATATTAACCAATAAACTTCTACAAAAGAGTTAAAACAAAACTATAGCCTTGGGGGGGAATATTGGCAACAGTATATTTACAAGGGATTGATTATTCTCTAAATTTTATAGAACATTTCAATAATTCAATAGGAATTTTTTTTCTACAAAAAAAGACATTCATATGGTCACAAACACATGACTAAATACTCAAGATCATCCGATGTTGTTGTTGTTTGCTTTTAGGTTGGAACCTACTCATACCTGACCCTCCAGCAGGTTTTCAGAGGCAATCAATTTCAGGGGAGGAAATAGTTCTTTTTTTCTCACCACAGCGGCTGGTGGATTTGAACCACATGCCTTTGAGATTGCAGTGCAGCTTCTTACCACTAGATTACTCAAATTAACAGCAACCTACATACAACAGCTCTGAACCCTGTTCTATCCTGACCAATTTTATCATCTCTAACACACCTACCCCTAGTTGTCAATCAATACATCTCATCCAAGGTCATCCTCTCTTTCACTGTCCCCCCACCCTTCGAATCATGTCCCTCTCCAAGGACTGGTCCCTTTTTGCAACATGCCCAAAATATGTCAGATATAGCTTCAAAATCCTTGCTTCCAAAGAGCAGCCTGGTTTCACTCTTTCCAGGAAGAACCAGTTTGTTCTCTTAGCAGTCCATGGTATATTCAAAACTCTTCTTCAGCACCACAACTCTAAAGCAACAATTCTATCATCCTTAGTCATTGTCCAGCTCTCTGATGAGTAATTGTGAAGACCACTTCCTGGACCAGGCATACTTTAGTTTTTAGACTGATGGCATTGTTCTTCAGTACTTTGGAGAGCAGAACATTTCCAATACAATTCATCTTTTGATTTCCTGGCTGCCGGTGCCAAGAGTGCTGATTGTGGAGCCAACAAAGCTGAAGCTGTTAACACTCTCAATCTCTTTTCCATCTATCATGATACTGCTAATAGGCCCAGTGGTGACAAACTTTGTTTTCTTGACCTCCAATTCATATTGAAGGCTGCAGTCCTTGATCTTCTGCAGCAAATGCCTCAGTTCTTCAGTTTTGGCAATCAAGGTTGTGTCATCTGCATAATGTACATTATTGATGAGTCTTCCTCCAATCTTGACACTACATTCCTCCTTATAGGGCCCAGCCTCCCAGATATCTTTTCCTCATATAGATGAAAAAAATATAGGATGCATCCCTGTTGTCTAACTTTCCCAATTTTGAACCATACAGTGTTTCCTCATTCTGTTTTGATGACTTCTTCCTGGTCCAAGTATAGGTTTTGCATCAGCACAATCAAGTGTCCTGAGATTCTTATTCTTCTTAGAGTTAGCCACAGTTTTTTGTGATTCACAGTCAAATGCCATTGCATAGTCAATGAAACACAGACAGACATTCCTCTGGTACTCTCTATGTTCAACTAGAATCGATCTAACGCTGGTTATAATGTCCCTAGTGCTATGGCCTCTTCTAAACCCAGCGTACACATATGGCAGTTTTCTGTTGATGTGCTATCGATTTTGCATAATATTCAGCAGGATCTTGCTTGCATGTGATATTAATTATATTGTTCAATAATTTCCACATTCTGTCTGGTCAACATTTTTTGAATGGGATTAAATACAGATTTGGCCATTTAATTAAATTGGCAGAGTAATTGTCCTCCAGATTTCTGGATGCAACCTGGTGAACACTTCCAGGTCAGCATATGTTCCTTGAAATATATCAATTAGTATGCTGTCTGTTCCTGGGGCCTGTTTTTTTTTGCCAATTCCTTCAGAGCAGCTTGAACCTCTCTTAATCACATGTTGTTTCATGAAATTCTTCTGTGTCAGCCAATTCTTTTTGGTAAAGTGACGCTGTATACTCCTTCCATTTTATCTTGATGCTTCCTGGTTTATTCAGCATTCTGTCAACATTATCCTTAAGTACTGCAACTCAAGGCTTAAATTTGTTCTTCAGTTCCTTTGGCTTTACAAAGCTGGTTAAGTTTGTTTCCCTTTTCAATTTTCCAACTCCAGCTCTTTACTCATTTCATTATAATACTTTGCTTTGTCTTCTTGTGCTGCCCTTTGACATCTGTTCAGGCCCTTAACATCTTGATAGCTTCCCTTTTCTTTGACTTCTCAATGCTCTAGGGCAATATTTAGCATCTCCTTATTTCTTTTTATTTTGATTTTAGCTAAAGTTTACAGGAAAGTTGGATTTTCATTTATTCATTGTTGCACATTTTCCTCCATACTCTTTCTCAGTTCACTTTAAAATATATGTATATAAAATATATATCATATGCATAATATATAAAAAGATATCTTATATAAAAATACATATAAAAGAATATGTGTATATATACATACATATATATAAAATAATGTGTATATATATATTCACTGTTACACAATTTTCTCCCTCTTCCCCCACGCTTCCTCCAGTCCACTTTGCTATGCACCTCTTATTCTGGACTGTTGTCATACAAATAATGCTTAATCATATATTCCTTTTAAACAGTTCTTTCCTTCATCTGTTACAATGCAATGTTCATTATTTATCCCCTTTCTGACTAGTTTCTTACAAATCACCATGTCAGTCCTGTTTTATTACAGAGCTATTATGCAGTATTTGCCCTTTTGTGACCAAAATATTTCACTTAGCATAATGTCCTCTAGGACCACCCATGTTGTATAATATTTTATGAGTTCCTTGTTTTTTCAGTGCTGTAGAGTATCCCATTGTGTGAATATACCATAATTTTTCTATCCATTCATTTGAAGATGGGTACTTGGGTTGCTTCCATCTTTTTACTATTGTGCATAAAGCAGTAATAAACATGTTGTTGTTGTTGTTATGTGCCATCGAGTTGTTTGCGACTCATAGCGACCCTATGTACAACAGCCCTAAACCGTGCTCTATCCTGTGCCAATCTCATTGCCTCTGACACACCCATCCCGATTATCCCAGTCACTGAATCAATCCACCTCATAGAGGGTCTTCCCCTCCTGCGCTGTCCCTCTACTCTACCCAGCATGATGTCCCTCTCTAAAGACCTGTCTCTCCTTACAACATGTCCAAAGTATGTCAGACGAAGCCCCAGAATCCTTGCCTCCAAGGAGCAGCCTGGTTTACTCCTCTCTATGATGAATCTGTTTGTTTTCTTGGCAGTTCATGGTACATTCAATACTCTTCTCCAGCACCACATATCTTTCTTGGTGGCAGCTCTGGTTTCTTCAGGATATATTTTCAGTAGTAGAATTGCTGGGTAAAATGGTATTTCTACTTCCAGCATTTTGAGAAAGCACCATACCACCTTTTATAGTGTTTGCACACTTTTACACTCCCACCAGCAGCGAATAAGAGTTCCAATCTCTCCACAAATTGCCAGCATTGTTGTTTGCTTCTCTGTTTAACTTTGCTATTGTTACTGGGGTGAAATGATATATCATAGTTGTTTTGATTCGCATCTCTCTGACAGCTAGGGATTTTAACTATTTCTTCATGTGTTTGTTTGCCATCTGAATGCTTTCTTTGGTGAAGTGTCTATTGATATCCTGTGCCCACTTGTGAATGATTGTTTAACTTTATCTTGTTGAGGTGCTGGAGTATTCTGTACATTTTGGATATGAGTCCCTTATCAGATATGTTATTATCAAATATAATTCCCCAGTGTATGGCTTTCCTTTTTACTCTGTGGGAGAAGTTTTTGATGTGCATAGGGATTTAATTCTTAGAAGGTCTTACTAATCTATTTTATTGTCTCCTGGTTGTAACTTTTCACGATATTTGGACGACTCTTCACATGTGGATTAGGACTTATAGAGTACTTCCAAGATTTTCTCTGATGAAGTTTATAGTCCTTGGTTTTACTCCTAGGTCCTTGATCCACTTTGAGTTGGTTTTTATGTATGGTGTGAGGTGTAGGTCTTGCTTGAATTTTCTATAGATGGTTTCCCCAATTTTGCCAACATCATTTGTTAAAGGGGCTTTAATTTCCCCACTTAAATGATTTTATCTCCTTGTCAAAAATCAGTTGACCCTAGGTGTTGTTGTTGTTGTTGTTATGTGCCGTCGAGTCGTTTACGACTCATAGCAACCCTATGCACAACAGCCCTAAACCCTGCTCTATCCTGCACCAACCGCACCGCCTCTAACACACCCATCCCTATTACCCCGGTCACCGAATCAATCCATCTCATTGAGGGTCTTC
>NW_006399988.1:4519415-4520098 GCF_000299155.1 Elephantulus edwardii
CTGGCCGGGTTTCGCTGTGTCTGACCTGGAAGACGACTCCTTTGCTGTTATCCGAGGTGACCTTGCCCAGTGACGCCTTCCCCTCCCTCTCTGGGCGGGTTTCTGACCCTAGGTAGATGAGCTTATTTCTGTGTTCTGAATTCTATTTCACTGATCTGTATATCTGTCACCGTACTAGTAACACAATGTCTTGACCACCATGGCTGTGTAGGAGGATTTGAGATCAAGGATTGAGAGCCTTTCTACCTTGCTTCTCTTTTTCAGGAGTGCTTTGCTTATTTCGGGTCTCTCAATTTCAGTTGAAATTTGAAAATACCTTTTCTGTCTTTGAAGAATGGAATTTGTATTTGGATTGCATTAGATGTGAAGATTTCTTTCGGTTCACAGTATTTTTTTGTTTGTTTGTTGTCACAATATTGAGTTTTCCTATCCATGAGGATGGTATATTCTTCCATTTCTTCGAGTCTCTGTTTCTTGTAGTAATGTTCTGTAATCATATTTGAGTAGACCTTTTGTGTTTCTAGTTAGATTTACTCTCAAGTATTTAATCTTGTAGCTGGCTATTGTGATGAGTATTGTTTTCCTTAACTCCATTTCTGTATTCTCTTTGCCACTGTGGAGAAATCCAATTTATTTTTGCATGCTGAAATTGTATCCAGCAACTTTGTTGAAATGGTTGACTA
>NW_006399989.1:0-1009 GCF_000299155.1 Elephantulus edwardii
CCGACCCGGCTCGCACCCATGACCCGCCAGCTCTGAACTTGGGTACTGGCCAAGGGCCGTGCGCAGACGCAGTGGACGGTGGGAGTGGACTTGAATCGGGACACACGACCGCAGCTCTGACCCACGAACCCCATCTTCAGGTATCACATTGCTACCCCCCCAACCCGGCTCGTGCCCACCCCCGCCAGCTCTGAACTTTGGGACTTGCCAAGGGCGGTTCACAGACGCAGTGAACTGTGGGTGTGGACTTGAATCGGCACTCACCCCCGTAGCTCTGACTCATGACCATCTTCAGGTATCGCATTGTTCCCCCCCGACCCGGCTCACGCCACCCCCCAACAGCTCTGAAATTTGGGACTGGCCAAGGGTCGTGCACAGACACAGTGGACGGTGGGAGTGGACTTGAATCGGGACACACCCCCGCAGCTCTGACCCACTACGCCCATCGTCAGATATCACATTGCTCCCCCCCGACCCAGCTCGCGCCTCCCCCCTGCCAGCTCTGAACTTTGGGACTGGCCAAGGGTCGTGCACAGACACAGTGGGCGGTGGGAGTGGAGTTGAATCGGGACACACCCCCGCAGCTCTGACCCACGATCCCCATCTTCAGGTATCAGACAGTGTGGTAACCCCAGACCTGGCTCGCGCCCCCCGCCCCACCATATCTGAACTTTGGGACTGGCCAAGGGCTGTGCGCAGATGCAGAGGACGGTGGGAGTGGACTTGAATCAGGACACACCCCTGCAACTCTGACCCATGACCATCTTCAGGCATCACATTGTTCGCCCCCGACCCGGCTCACACCACCCCCCACCAGCTCTGAACTTTGGGACTGGCCAAGGGCCGTGCACAGATGCAGTGGATGGTGGGAGTGGACTTAAATCGGGACACACCCCCGCAGCTCTGACCCACGACCCCATCTTCAGGTATCGCATTACTCCCCCCCGACCCGGCTCTCGCCCACCCCCACCCCGCCAGATCTGAACTTTGGGACTGGCCAAGGGCTGTG
>NW_006399989.1:1409-2147 GCF_000299155.1 Elephantulus edwardii
ACGGTGGGAGTGGACTTGAATCTGGACACACCCCCGCAGCTCTGACCCACGACCCCATCTTCAGGTATCGCAATGCTCCCCCCGACCTGGCTCGCGCCACCCCCCATGCCAGCTCTGAACTTTGGGACTGGCCAAGTGCCATGCACAGACGCAGTGGACGGTAGGAGTGGACTTGAATAGGGACACACTCCCAAGGCTCTGACCCACGATCCCTGTCTTCAGGTATCCCATTGCCCCCTTCCGACCCAGCTTTTGCCCCCGCCAGCACTGAACTTTGACACTGGCCAAGGGCCGTGCGCAGACCCAGTGGACGGTGGCAGTGTACTTGAATTGGTGGGAGTGTACTTGAATCAGGACACACCCCCGCAACACTGACCCACGAAGCCCATCTTCAGGTATCACATTGCACCCCCCGGAACCGGCTCGCGCCCACGCCCCGCCAGCTCTGAACTTGGGTACTGGCCAAGGGCCGTGCGCAGACGCAGTGGACGGTGGGAGTGGACTTGAATCAGGACACACCACCACAGCTCTGACCCACGACCCCCATCTTCAGGTATCACATTGCTCCCCCACAACCCAGCTCGCGTGCACCCCTGCCCCCCACCAGCTTTGAACTTTGGGACTCGCCAAGTGCCATGCACAGACACAGTGGACAGTGGGAGTGGACTTGAATTGGGACACACTCCCGAGCCTCTGACCCACGACCCCTATCTTCAGGTATCCCATTGCTCTCTCCCG
>NW_006399989.1:2247-2962 GCF_000299155.1 Elephantulus edwardii
GGTGGGAGTGGACTTGAATCGGGACACACCCTCGCAGCTCTGAACCATGACCCCATCTTCAAGTATCGCATTGCTCCCCCCGGCCCAGCTCGCGCAACCCCCCAGCTCTGAACTTTGGGACTGGCCAAGGGCCGTGCGCAGACCCAGTGGACGGTGGGAGTGGACTTGAATCGGGACACACCCTCGCAGCTCTGAACCATGACCCCATCTTCAAGTATCGCATTGCTCCCCCCCGACCCGGCTTGCGCCCCCCCACCCGCCAGCTCTGAACTTAAAGAAAAGGAAAAAAACCCAACAAAAACAAAAACGAAACATAAAAACACAAATAAGAACAAAAAATATAAACCAAATTTATAGCATATTTCAACAGCACTTGAAAAAAGTTGTCCAATATTGAATCTTTAGTTTCTTTAGACTACAAACTGCGGTTTGGCCCTACCACATTGGTCCCATCAACCTACTGGGCACCTTTATAGAGAAGTAGTGACATCAAACCAAAAACCAACTAACACTTTCGTTTTCAACAACTCTTCCACTTCAATGTCTCGAAAGAAGCAGGGTACTGCACTCACTGCGCAAGCCCAAAACAAGTTATCTCCCACCAAAAATCACACAGTAGCAATGGATTTGATGAAGTCAGAGATTTTGATGGAACTTTCTGATGCAGAATTTAGAAAAAAGATGATTGAATGTTTTCAATGGATGAAAAACAAAC
>NW_006399989.1:6622-9212 GCF_000299155.1 Elephantulus edwardii
GGGGGGAGGGGGAGGGGGGGAGGATTTTGTGTGGGGAGAAGCGTGCAACAATGAATGAATGGAATCCCAAAATCTCTGTAGATGTTCATTGAAATGAAAAATAAACAACCTAAATTTTTTAAAAAAAGTAATCGACTCGAAAAGCTTGCCACGATTCCTACACTCCCACCACCATTCTCTTGCCTTCGGGCAAGGAGAGCTGCCCACAAGCCTGGCAGGAGCTAGCCAAACCAGGAACTTCATGACCACGTCTTTCCCAAATGCCTTGGGTTTAAAGCCGCTTCCTGGTTGAAACCCTAGTCCCAGGCTCGGTAGCCTCACTCCAGGGACAGAACAAGCTGCAAGTCAAACACATTCCAGGAAAAGCAGTCGACTCCAAATGCTTGCCACAATTTCTGCACTCCCACCACCACGCTGCTGTCTTCTGGCAAGGAGAGCATGCCACAAGCCTGGGTGGAGCCAGCCAAACCAGGAACAACAAGGCCACTTCTTTCCCAGCTGCCTTGGGCTTAAGGCAGCCTCCTGCTTCACAAGCTAGGCAAGGAGAGCATGCCACAAGCCTGGGTGGAGCCAGCCAAACCAGGAACAACAAGGCCACTTCTTTCCCAGCTGCCTTGGGCTTAAGGCCGCCTCCTGTTTCAAACCCTAGGCCCAGGCTGGATAGCCTCACTCCAGGGAGAGAGAAACCATGCACGTCAAGCACATGCCCAGAAAAGCAGTCGACTCCAAAAGCTTGCCACGATCCCTGCAATCCCACCATCACACTCCTGCCTTCTGGCAAGGAGAGCTGCCCAGGAGCCTGGGAGGAGAAAGCGAAATGAGTTACAGTAGAACAACGTCTTTCCCAGCTGCCTTGGCCTTAAGGATGCCTCATGGATCAAAATCTAGGCCCAGGCTGGCTAGCCTCACTTCAGGGACAGAGGAAACCTGCACGTCAAACACATTCCCGGGAAAGCAGTCGACTACAAAAGCTTGCCACCATTCCTGCACTCCCACCAATACGCTCTGGCCTGCTTGCAAGGGTTGCATCCCACGAGCCTGGGATGAGCCAGCCAAACCAAGAACATTATGGCCACTTCTTTCCCAGCTTCCTTGAGCTTAAGGCCGCCTCCTGCTTCAAACCCTAGGCCCAGGCAGGCTTGCCTCACTCCAGGGACAGATCAACCCTGTATGTAAAACACATGCCCGGAATAGCAGTCGACTCCATAAGCTTGCCACGATTCCTGCACTCCCACCACCACACTCCTGTCTTCTTGCAAGGAGCGCTTCCCACGAGCCTGGGAGGTGCCAGCCAAACCAGGAACAGCATGGTCACTTCTTTCTCACCTGCCATGAGCTTAACGCCGCCTCCTGCTACAAACCCTAGGCCCAGGTATGTTAGCCACACTCCAGGGACAGTACAATCCTGCACGTCAAACACTTGCACGGAAAATCAATCTACTCCAAAAGCTTGCCAGGATTCCTTCACTCCCATCATCACGCTCCTGCCTTCTAGCAAGGAGAGCTTCCCACGAACCTGCGAGGAGCCAGGCAAACCAGGAACAACATGGCCACTTCTTATCCAGCTGCCTTGGGCTTAATGACGCCTCCTGGTTCAAACCCTAGGCCCAGGCCACACTCCAGGGACAGAGCAAACCTGCTCATCAAACACATTCCCGGAAAAGCAGTTGACACCAAAAGCTTGCCACGATTCCTGCACTCCCACCACCACGCTCCAGCCTTCGGGTAAGGAGAGCTGCCCACGAGCCTGGCAGGAGCCAGCCAAACCAGGGACAACATGGCCACTTCTTCTCCAGCTGCCTTGGGCTTAAGGTCACCACCTGGTTCAAACCCTCGGCCCAGGCTCGCTATCCTCACTCCAGGGACAGAGCAAACCTGCTCATCAAACACATTTCCGGAAAAGCAGTTGACTCCAAAAGCTTGCCACGATTCCTGCACTCCCACCACCATGCTCCTGCCTTCGGGCAAGGAGAGCTACCAACGAGCCTGGGAGGAGCCACCCAAACCAGGAAAACATGGCCACGTCTTTACCAGCTGCTTTGGGCTTAAGGCCGCCTCCTGATTGAAATACTAGGCCCAGGCTCCCTAGTCTCACTCCAGGGACAGAGCACACTGCCCGTCAAACACATGCCCAGAAAAGCAGTCGACTAGAAAAGCTTGCCACAATTCCTGCACTCCCACCATCACGCTCCTGCCTTCAGGAAAGGAGAGCATCTCATGTACCTGGGAGGAGAAAGTGAAACCAGTAAGAGTAGCGCCACGTCTTTCCAAGCTGCCTTGGGCATAAGGGCACCTCGTGGATCAAACCCTAGGCCCAGGCTGGCTAGCCTCACTTAAGGGACAGAGCAAACCTGCACGTCAAACACATTCCCAGAAAAGCAGTCGACTAAAAAACCTTGCCACCATTCCTGCACTCCCACCAACACGCTCCTGCCTTCTGGCAAGGAGAGCTTCCCATGAGCATGGGAGGAGCCAGCCAAACCAGGAACAACGTGCCCACTTTTCCCCCAGCTTCCTTGGGCTTAAGGCCGCCTCCTGGTTCAAACCCTAGGCCCAGGCCTCACTCCAGGGACAGAACAATCCTGCACGT
>NW_006399989.1:9312-9878 GCF_000299155.1 Elephantulus edwardii
CCCAGGAGCCTGGGACGAGCCAGCCAAACTAGCAACAGTATGGCCACTTCTTTCCAGCTGCCTTGGGCTTAAGGCCTCCTCCTGGCTCAAACCCTAGGCCCGGCCTCATTCCAGGGACAGAGCAAACCTGCACGCCAAACACATTCCCGGAATAAGAGTCGAGTCCAAAAGCTTACCACGAGTCCTGCACTCCCACCACCACACTCCTGCCTTCTAGCAAGGAGAGCTTCCCACGAGCGTAGGGGAGCCAGCCAAAACAGAAACAACAGGGCCACTTCTTTCCCAGCAGCCTAGGGCTTAAGGCCACCTCCTGGTTCAAACCCGAGGCCCAGGGTGGCTAGCCTCACTCCAGGTTCAGAGCAAACCTGCATGTCAAACTTCTTCCCGGACCAGCAGTCAAATCCAAAACCTTACCACGATTCCTGCACTCCCACCACCACGCTTCTGCCTTCTGGCAAGGAGTGCATCCCACGAGCCTGGGAGGAGCCAAACAAACCCGGAACAACATGGCCACATCTTTCCCAGCTGTCTTGGGCTTAAGGCCGCCTCCTGGTTCAAACCTAGGC
>NW_006399989.1:10302-11011 GCF_000299155.1 Elephantulus edwardii
AGCCAGCCAAACCAGGAACAACATGGCCACTTCTTTCAGAACTGCTTTGGGCGTAAGGACGCCTACTGGTGCAAAACCTAGGCCCAGGCTGGCTACCCTCACTCCAGGAACAGAGCAACCCTGCACGTCAAGCACACCCCCGGAAAAGCAGTCGACTCCAAAACCTTGCCACGATTCCTGAACTCCCACCATCACGGTCCTGCCTTCTGGCAAGGAGAGCTTCTCACGAGCCTGGAACGAACCAGCCAAACCAGCAACAGTATGGCCACTTCTTTCCCAGCTGCCTTGGGCTTAAGGCCGCCTCCTGCTTCAAACCCTAGGCCCAGGCCTCACTCCAGGGACAGAACAATTGTGCAAATCAAATACATTCTCAGGAAAGTGGTCGACTCCAAAAGCCTCCCACCATTCCTGCACTCTGAACACCACGCTCCTGCCTTCTGTGTCCGGGAGCCAGCCAAACCAGGGACAACATGGCCACTTCCTTCCCAGCTGCCTTGGGCTTAAGGCCACCTCCTGCTTCAAAGCCTAGCCCAGGGATGGATAGGCTCACTGCAGGGACGGAGCAAACCTGCACGTCAAACACATACCAGAAAAAGCAGTCGACTCCAAAAGCGTGCCACGATTCCTGCACTCCCACCACCACGCTCCTGCCTTCTGGCAAGCAGAGCTTCCCAGGAGCCTGGGACGAGCCAGCCAAACTAGCAACAGT
>NW_006399989.1:12666-15285 GCF_000299155.1 Elephantulus edwardii
GGGACAGAACAATCCTGCACGTCAAACACATTCCCAGAAAAGCAGTCGACTCCAAAAGCTTGCCACCATTCCTGCACTCCCATCACCACGCTCCTCCCTTCTGGCAAGGAGAGTGTCCCAGGAGTGTCGGGGAGTCAGGCAAACCAGGAACAACATGGCCACTTTTTCCCCAGCTGCCTTGGGCTTAAGGTCACCTAATTCTTCAAACCCTAGGCCAGGGATGGCTAGCCTCACTCCAGGTACGGAGAAAACCTGCACGTCAAACACATGCCCAGAAAAGCAGTCGACCCCAAAAGCTTTCCACGATTCCTGCATTCACACCACCACGCTCCTGACTTCTGGAAAGGAGAGCTTCCCACGAGTCTGGGAGGAGCCAGACAAACCGGCAACAGTATGGCCAAGTCTTTCCCAGGTGACTTGGGCTTAAGGCTGCCTCCTGGTTCAAATCCAAGGCCCAGGCTGGCTAGCCTCACTGCAGGGACAGAGGAAACCTGCACAACAAATACATTCCCGGAAAAGCAGTCGACTCCAAAACCTTGCCACAATTACTGCACTCCCACCACCACGTTCCTACCTTCTCGCAAGGAGAGCTTCCCACGAGCCTGAGAGGAGCCAGCCAAACCAGGAACAACATGGCCACTTTTTTCCCAGGTGCCTTGGGCTTAAGGCTGCCTCCTGGTTCAAACCTAGGCCTAGGCCGGCTAGCTTTATTCCAGGGACAGAGGAAACCTTCACGTCAAACACATGCCCGGAAAAGCAGTCGACTCCAAAAGCTTGCCACGATTCCTGCACTCCCACCACCATGCTCCTGCCTTCTGGCAAGGAGAGCTGCCCATGAACCTGGCAGGAGCCAGCCAAACCAGGGACAACATGGCCAATTCTTTCAGAGCTGCCTTGGGCTTAAGGCTGCCACGTGGTTGAAGCCCTAGGCCCAGGCTCACTGGCCTCACTACAGGGATAGGGCAAACCTGCACGTCAAACACATTCCCAGGAAAGCAGTCGACCCCAAAAGCTTGCCACCATTCCTGCACTCCCACCATCATGGCCGGCTTTCAGGGAAGGAGAACTTCTCACGAGCCTGGGAGGACCCAGCCAAACCAGGAACATTATGGCCACTTCTTTCCCACCTTTCTTGCTCTTAATGACGCCTCCTGGTTCAAACCCTAGGCCCAGGCGGGCTAGCCTCACTCCAGGTACAGAGCAACCCTGCACGTCAAACACATGCCCGGGACAGCAGTCGACTAGAAAACTTACCATGATTCCTGCACTCCCACCACCACGCTCCTGCCTTCTTGCAAGGAGAGCTTCCCACGAGCCTGGGAGGAGCCAGCCAAACCAGGACCAAAATGGCCACTTCTTTGCCAGCTGCTTTGGGCTTTAGGCCGCCTCCTGCTTCAAACCCTAGGCCCAGGATGGCTAGTCTCAGTCCAGGGACAGAGCAAACACGCACGTCAAACACATTCCCGGAAGAGTAGTCGACTCCAAAAGCTTGCCATCATTCCTGAACTCCACCACCACGCTCCAGCCTTCTGGCAAGGAGAGCTTCCAAAGGGCCTGAGAGGAGCCAGCCAAACCAGGAAAAACATGGCAATACTTTCCCAGCTATATTTTACTTAAGGCCCCCTCCTGTTTCACACCCTAGGCCCAGGCTTGCTAGCGTCACTCCAGGGATGGAGCAAATCTGCCTGTCACACACATTCCCGGAACAGCAGTTGAATACAAAAGCTTGCCACGAATCCTAAACTCCCACCATCACGCTCCTGCCTTCTGGCAATGAGAGCTTCCCACGAGCCTGGGACGAACCAGCCAAACCAGCAACAGTATGGCCACTTCTTTCCCATCTGCCTTGGGCTTAAGGCGGCCTCCTGGTTCAAACCCTAGGCCCAGGCCTCACTCCAGGGACAGAGCAATTCTGCACGTCAAACACATTCCCAGAAAAGCAGTCGACTCCAAAAGCTTGACACCATTCCTGCACTCCCAATGCCACGCTCCTGCCTGCTGGCAAGGAGAGCGTCCCACGAGTGTCGGGGAGCCAGCCAAACCACGAACAACATGGCCACTGCTTTCCCAGCTGTGTTGGGCTTAAGGCCACCTCCTGCTTCAAACCCTAGGCCAAGGTTGGCTCGCCTCACTCCAGGGACGGAGAAAACCTGCACGTCAAACACATGCCCGGGAAAGCAGTCGACTCCAAAAGCTTGCCACCATTCCTGCACTCCCAGCATCACGGCCGACTTTCAGGGAAGGAGAACTTCCCACGAGCCTGGGAGGCCCCAGCCAAACCAGGAACATTATGGCCACTTCTTTCTCACCTTCCTTGCACTTAATGACGCCTCCTGGTTCAAACCCTAGGCCCAGGCGGGCTAGCCTCACTCCAGGTACAGAGCAACCCTGCACATCAAACACATGCCCAGAACAGCAGTCGACTAGAAAACTTGCCATGATTCCTGCATGCCGACCACCACGCTCCTGCCTTCTGACAAGGAGAGCTTCCCACGAGCCTGGGAGGAGGCAACCAAAGCAGGACCAACATGGCCACATCTTTCCCAGCTGTCTTGGGCTTAAGGCCGCCTCCTGGTTCAAACCTAGGCACAGGCTGGCTAGCCTCACTCCAGGGACAGA
>NW_006399989.1:17620-18086 GCF_000299155.1 Elephantulus edwardii
ACCACGCTCCTGCCTTCTGGCAAGCAGAGCTTCCCAGGAGCCTGGGACGAGCCAGCCAAACTAGCAACAGTATGGCCACTTCTTTCCAGCTGCCTAGGGCTTAAGGCCTCCTCCTGGCTCAAACCCTAGGCCCAGGCCTCACTCCAGGGACAGAGCAAACCTTCACGTCAAACACATGCCCGGAAAAGCAGTCGACTCCAACAGCTTGCCACGATTCCTGCACTCCCACCACCACGCTCCTGCCTTCGGGCAAGGAGAGCTGCCCACGAGCCTGGGAGGAAACAGCCAAACCAGGAACAACATGGCCACGTCTTTCCCAGCTGCCTTGGGCTTAAAGCCGATTCCTGGTTCAAACCCTCGGCAAAGGCTCACTAGCCTCACTCCAGGGACAGCACAACCTGCACGTCAAACACATGCCCGGAAACGCAGTCATCTCCAAAAGCTTGCTACGATTCCTGCACTCCCA
>NW_006399989.1:19491-42040 GCF_000299155.1 Elephantulus edwardii
ATCACCACGCTCCTGTCTTCTGGCAAGCAGAGCTTCCCAGGAGCCTGGGACGAGCCAGCCAAACTAGCAACAGTATGGCCACTTCTTTCCAGCTGTCTTGGGCTTAAGGCCTCCTCCTGGCTCAAACCCTAGGCCCAGGCCTCACTCCAGGGACACAGGAAACCTTCACGTCAAACACATGCCCGGAAAAGCAGTCGACTCCAAAAGCTTGCCACCATTCCTGCACTCCCAACACCACGCTCCTCCCTTCTGGCAAGGAGAGTGTCCCAGGAGTGTCGTGGAGCCAGGCAAACCATGAACAACATGGCCACTTCTTTCCCAGCTGCCTAGGGCTTAAGGCCACCTCCTGGTTCAAACTCGAGGCCAAGGCTGGCTAGCCTCACTCCAGAGACAGAGCAAACCTACACGTAAAACACCTTCCCGGAACAGCAGTCAACTCCAAAAGCTTGCCACGATTCCTGCACTCCCACCACCACGCTCCTGCCTTCTAGCAAGGAGAGCTTCCCACGAGCCTGGGAATAGCCAGCCAAACCAGGAACAACATGGCCACGTCTTTCCCAGTTTCCTTGGGCTTAAGGCCGATTCCTGATTCAAACCCTCTTCCCAGGCTTGCTAGCCTCACTCCAGCGACAGAGCAACCTGCACGTCAAACACATTCCCGGAAAAGCAGTCGACACCAAAAGCTTGCCACCATTCCTGAACTTCCACCACCACACTCCTGCCTTCTGGCAAGGGGAGCTTCTAACAAGTCTGGGAAGAGGCAGCCAAACTAGGAGCAACATGGCCACTTCTTTCCCAGCTGCCTTGGGCTTAAGGTGCCTCCTGGTTCAAACCCTAGGCCCAGGCTGGCTAGTCTCACTCCAGTGACAGAGCAACCCTGCACGTAAAACACATGCACGGAAACGCTGTCGACTACAAAAGCTTTCCACGATTCCTGCACTCCCACCATCACGCTCCTGCCGTCTGGCAAGGAGAGCTTCCCATGAGCCTGGCAGGAGCCAGCCAATCCAGTACCAAGATAGCCACTTCTTTCCGAGCTGCCTTTTGCTTAAGGCCGCCTCCTGGTTCAAACCCTAGGCCCAGGCTGGCTAGCCTCACTACAGAGACAGAGCAAAACTGCACGTCAAACACATGCCTGGAAAAGCAGTCGACTACAAAAGCTTGCCACGATTCCTGAACTCCCACCACCAAGCTCCTGCCTTCTGGCAAGGAGAGCTTCCCAGGAGCCTGGGACGAGCCAGCCAAACCAGCAACATTATGGCCACCTCTTTCCCACCTGCCTTGGGTTTAAGGCCTCCTCCTGGTTCAAACCCTAGGCCCTGGCCTCACTCCAGGGACAAAGCAAACCTGCAACTCAAACACTTTCCCGGAAAAGCAGTCCACTACAAAAGCTTGCCACCATTCCTGCACTCCAAAAACCACGCTCCTGCCTTCTGACAAGGAGAGCTTCGCACGAGCGTCGGGGAGCCAGCCAACCCAGCAACAACAGGGCCACTTCTTTTCCAGCTACCTAGGGTTTAAGGCCACGTCCTGGTTCAAACCCGAGGGCCAGGCTGGATAGCCTCACTCCAGGGACAGTTAAAACCTGCACGTCAAACACCTTTCCGGAACAGCAGCCGACTCCCAAATCTTGCCACGATTCCTGCACTCCCACCACCACGGTCCTGCCTTTGGGCAAGGAGAGCTGCGAACGAGCCTGGGAGGAGCAAGCAAACCAGGAAAAACATGGCCAATTCTTTCCCAGCTGCCTTGGGCTTAAGGCTGCCTCCTGGTTCAAACCCTATGCACAGGCTTGCTACCCTCACTCCAGGGAGAGAGCAAACCTGCATGTCAAACACATTCCCGGAAAAGAATTCTACTCCAAAGCTTGTCACGATTCCTGCACTCCCACCACCACGCTCCTAACTTCTGCCAAGGAGAGCAGGCCACGAGCCTGGGTTGAGCCAGCTAAACCAGGAACAACATGGCAACTTCTTTCTCACCTGCCTAGGGCTTAAGGCCACCTCCTGGTTCAAACCAGAGGCCCAGGCCGACTACCCCACTCAAGAGACAGAGCAAACCTGCACTTCAAACACCTTCCCGGAACAGCAGTCAACTCCAAAACCTTGCCACGATCCCTACACTCCCACGACCACGCTCCTGCCTTCTGGCAAGGACAGCTTCCCACGAGCCTGGGAGGAGCCAGCTAAACCAGGAACAACATGGTCTTGTCTTTCCCAGGTACCTTGGGCTTAAGGCCGATTCCTGGTTCAAACCCTCGGCCCAGGCTCGCCAGCCTCACTCCAGGGACGGAGCAAACCTCCACGTCAAATGCAGTCCCGGAAAAGAAGTCAACTCCAAAATCTTGCCATGATTCCTGCACTCCCACCACCATGCTCCTGAATTCTGGCAAGGAGAGCTTCCCACGAGCCTGGGAGGAGCCAGCCAAACCAGCAATAGTTTGGCCACTTCTTTCCCAGCTGCATTGGGCTTAAGATGACTCCTGCTTCAAACCCTAGGCCCAGTCTTGCTAGCCTTACTCCAGGGACAGAGGAACCCTGCACGTCAAACACATGCCCGGAAAAGCTGTCAACTACAAAAGCTTGCCACGATTCCTGCACTCCCACCATCACGCTCCTGCCTTCTGGCAAGGAGAGCTTCCCACGAGCCTGGGAGGAGCCAGCCAATCCAGTACCAATATGGCCACTTCTTTCCCAGCTGCCTTGGGCTTAAGGCCACCTCCTGATTCAAACCCTAGGCCCAGGCTGGGTAGCCTCACTTCAGGGACAGTTAAAACCTGCACGTCAAACACCTTCCCGGAACAGCAGTCGACTTCCAAATCTTGCCACGATTCCTGCAATCCCACCACTACGCTCCTGCCTTCGGGCAATGAGAGCTTCCCATGAGCCTGGGAGGAGCCAGCCAAACCAGGAACAACATGGCCACTTCTTTCCCAGCTGCATTGAGCTTAAGGCCGCCTCCTGGATCAAACCGTAGGCCCAGGCTGGCTACCCTCACTCGAGGGACAGAGCAAACATGCACTTCAAACACATTATCAGAAAAGCAGTCGACCCCAAAGCCTTGCCACGATTCCTGCACTCCCACCACCACGCTTCTGCCTTCTGGCAAGTAGTGCATCCCACGAGCCTGGGAGGAGCCAGACAAACCCGGAACAACATGGCCACTTCTTTCCCATCTGACTTGGGCTTAAGGCCGCCTCCTATTTCAAACCCTAGGCCCAGGCTCGCTAGCATTACTCCGGGGATGGAGCAAACCTGCACGTCAAACACATTCCCGGAAAAGCAGTCGACTTCAAAAGCTTGTCACCTTTCCTGCACTCCCACTATCACGCTCCTGCCTTCTGGCAAGGAGAGCTTCCCACGAGCCTGGGAGGAGCCAGTCAAACCAGCAACATTATGGCCACTTCTTTCCCAGGTGCCTTGGGCTTAATGTGCCTCCTGCTTCAAACCCTAGGCCCAAGCTGGCTAGCCTCACTCCAGGGACAGAGCAACCCTGCACGTCAAACACATGCCCTGAAAAACAGTCGACTCCAAAAGCTTGCCACGATTCCTGCACTCCCACCACCACGCTCCTGCCTTCTGGCAAGCAGAGCTCCCCAGAAACCTGGGACGAGCCAGCCAAACTAGCAACAGTATGGCCACTACTTTCCCAGCTGCCTTGGGCTTAAGGCCTCCTCCTGGTTCAAACCCTAGGCCCAGGCCTCACTCCAGGGACAGAGCAAAGCTGCACTTCAAACACATTCCCAGGAAACACTCGAGTCCAAAACTTGCCACGATTCCTGCACTCCCATCACCACGCTCCTGCCTTCTGGCAAGGAGAGCTTCCTACGAGCCTAGAAGGAGCCACCCAAACCATGAACAACATGGCCACTTCTTTCCCAGCTGCCTAGGGCTTA
Source organism: Elephantulus edwardii (assembly GCF_000299155.1). Lineage (NCBI taxonomy): Eukaryota > Metazoa > Chordata > Mammalia > Macroscelidea > Macroscelididae > Elephantulus > Elephantulus edwardii. The sequence continues at coordinate 23,387 of NW_006399989.1, forward strand.
AGGCCGCCTCCTGGTTCAAACCCGAGGCCCAGGCTTGCTAGTCTCCCTCCAGGGACAGAGTAAACCTGCAAGTCAGACACCTTGCCGCAAGAGTAGTCGATTTCATAACCTTGCCACGATTCCTGCACTCCCACCACCACGCTGCTACCTTCTGGCAAGTAGAGCTTCCCACGATCCTGGGAGGAGAAAGGGAAACCAGTAAGAGTAGGGCCACGTCTTTCCCAGCTGCATTGGGCTTAAGGCCGCCTCCTGGATCAAACCCTAGGCTTAGGCTGGCTACCCTCACTCGAGGGACAGAGCAAACCTGCACGTCAAACACATTATCGGAAAAGCAGTCGACTCCAAAAGCTTGCCACCATTCCTGCACTCCCACCACAACGCTCCTGCCTTCTGGCAAGGAGAGCTTCCCACGAGCCTGGGAGAAGCCAGCCAAACCAGGAACAACATGGCCACTTCCTTCCCAGCTGCCTTGGGCTTAAGGCCGCCTCCTGGTTCAAACCAAGGCTGAGGCTGGCTATCCTCATTCCAGGGACCGAGGAAACCTTCACGTCAAACACCTTGCCACAATTCCTGCATTCCCACCACCACGCTCCTGCCTTCAGGCAAGGAGAGCTTCCCACGAGCCTGGGAGGAACCAGTCAAACCAGCGACAGTATGGCCACTTCTTTCCCAGCTGCATTTGGCTTAAGGTGCCTCCTGCTTCAAACCCTAGGCTCAGGCTGGCTAGCCTCACTCCAGGGACAGAGCAATCCTGCCCGTCAAACACATTATCGGAAAAGCAGCCGACTACAAATGCTTGCCACCATTCCTGCACTTCCACCACCACGCTCCTGCCTTCTGGCAAGGAGAGCTTCCCATGAGCCTGGGAGGAGCTAGCCAAACCAGGAACAACATGGCCACTTCTTTACCAGCTGCCTTGGGCTTAAGACTGCCTCCTCGTTCAAACCCTAGGTCCAGGCTGGGTAGCCTCACTCCAGGGACAGAGCAAACCTGCACCTGAAACACATTCCCGAAAAAGCAGTGGACTACAAAAGCTTGCTACCATTCCTGCACTCCCAACACCACTCTCCTGCCTTCTGGCAAGGAGAGCTTCCCACGAGCGTCAGAAGGCCAGCCAAACCAGGAACAACATGGCCACTGCAGAAGGTGGAGGACTAGAGAAAGAGAATAATACCCTTAATGAGATGAATTGACAGCAAGTTTAATAATGCACTCATTATTAAATGAGTTATTGGAGATTGTGAGGATGGAACAAGATAGGGGGACATCTGATCTGTTGTTCACTAGTCAGTCCACCTAATGGCACATAACAACAATAATGGGTTTTAAAACCCTAAACTACCCAAGTGAATGGACAGCAGGGCTACAGGACACATCCTAATACATTCAATGCGTTTTCCACTGCCTCCACTTTTCTCTCCTCCTGGGACCATTCATGTGCCCAGCAGCCATATTGTTTTCACTTAAAGCAAAAGAAGCACCTGCCTTGGTCCCTTCACGCCTACAGAGGTTTTTGCAGGTTTTGGGCAGCAACGATGGCAGTTACACCTAATAAGGGCCACTAGGGCAAGCCATGCTCCCAATACCTGCACACTGGTCTCACATCTACCTGTTCACGTCACCTTTGTCAAATGGATTATCTCCCCCACCCTGGATTTATAGATACATAAAGTCCCAATGGAGTTTTCAGAGCAGCTCCACCTGATCCAGTTAACACAGTCATAAGGTACCTTTAAAAACAACAAGAACAACAATAACAGCAGTAGCATTTATTTTATAGAAAAAAATCAGTAAAAGAAATATGATAATACGCACTTAACACAACATTCAGGTTTTTCAGGTGCGTTAAATGAATTAATGTGTGAAAATATTTTCTAAAACAGGTAAAACAGATTGTAAGAGATAAAGATTCCAGAGCACTTTAAGACATTTTAGCTGTAGCTCCGGCTTGTAAATAATAATAGAAGGGGCACCGTGGCAGTTGGCCATCACAGAAGAGAATTAATTCACAGGTCATCCCAACAGGTGATCCTGTCATTCATTCTTGACAAACCTTCCAGCGGCCCACCCTTCCAGCCCTGCCTACCGGCAGCCAAGGCAAAAGAGACCCTTTTGGATCCCCCTGCACTGCTGCAACTGGTTGAGCAGAAAGGGACTAATTCTCAGACCATCCCAACAGATGACTCCATCATTGATTCCTGACAACCCTTCTGGTGTCCCGAGCCCCAACTATAGCTAGCAGAGGCAGAACACACCCTTTATAACCCCACTGAACTACAGCAGCTGGCCAGCCCAGAAGGAAACTCATTCAAAGACCATCCCAACAGGTGATTCCTTCATTGATTCCCAACCAACCCTCCAGCACCCCAGCTCTGCCTATAGCCAGCAAAGGCAGAACAAAGCCTTTCAGACCTTGCTCCACTGTAGGTCCTTGGGCCTATAGCCCTCTCACCAAGGGAGTAGGTAATTCCAAAACTCAGGATACAGCCAAGACACTACTTTTCCCTGGGACATCATTCTGACATTTTAACTCTAAGACTCCAGCAATTGGTAGTTATAGAAATACAGCCCTAGAGCAGAATGTCCAGGACAAAGTCCTTTCTCCTGAATTGTCAGACAGAGTGGTAAAGAGAGTCAGTGTATCCGACTACATGGCTTCACAGACCAAGGAGGACAATAGACTTCAGGAGACAGGTCTGCAACCAGAAAATAACAAGCCATCCAATACAGAGAACTTAGTTGAAGGACCAAAGAGAAAGGAAGAGAAGCAGTTGGTCCTCCAGTTCCAGATAATTTTGCCACAGGACCAAAGAGGAAGAACTACAGGAAGGGTGAGTTTTCCTCCCATTCACTCTTATTGTATTGAGTTCTACAACTGAAGTCTCCTCTTGAGTCCAGGGATCAGAGAGAAATTTAAGGAGGGTGAGCTGCCCTTCCGTCCCTCTGGAGCCATGAGCTCATGAGCCAATGTCATCAGACCAAGGTCTTACTAGGGCCCCAGACAAGAAAAACTACCACAACAATGACATGGAAAAAGCAAGTTACTCTACAACCTAAACAAAACCAAAGCAAAATGTCACCCCAAAAAAGTGATCAAGACACAAATTCAAAAGATTTCCTGAAGTAGAAAATCTGATGGAAGTTTCTGATATAGAATTTAAAAGAACAATGATTGAATATTTTCAATGGGGAAAAACAAACTCAAAGAATTACAAGATTCTATAAGCAAAAGCCAAGTAGAATTAAAAATAAATACCCAAGACAATGTAGATAAATGTTAGAAACTCTGGAAAAAAAACAAGAAACTGCAATCCAGAATATGAGGACCAGTGTCTGAGATACTGTCAACATGTCAGAGGGACCTATGAGCAGTGCTGAAGAGATGGAACACAGATACAATGAAATAGTTGAGTTCTCAGCACTGATCTGCTAGAACAAAAAGGAGAATCAAAAAGGAAGAAAAAAGAAGAAAGGCTAAGAATAATGTGGGCCACCATCAAGAAGAAGAATACATGCATAACTGTAATCCCAGAACAGAAAGAAGCAAAAAAAAAAAAAAAAGAGGGGGCTACCCAGTAAGTTGTAGAAAGGTTACTGGAAGAAAACTTTCCAGGCACAATGGAGAATGATTATATATGTTTTTGAAGTTGAGTGAAACTCATAGAATAGAACTCAAAAGAAAAACACCAAGGTTTATCATAGTCAATTTTTCCAGAACCAATTATATAAGGGAATTCTGACAGCAGCTAGGGAGAAACAAAGAAAAACCTATAAGGTTATGAGATTAAGTGCCAATTTCTCAAAAGTAACCATGTGAGCAAGGTGATGATGGAATGACATGTATCAAACACTCAAAAAATGTAACTGTCAACCAAGAATCCTGTACCCAGCAAAACTGTCCATAAAATATGACAAAAAGATCAAAATATTCTCAGAAAAGAAGACCTAAGTAAGTTTGTAAAAACAAGACCAGAATTGTAGGAAATACTGAGAGAAGTCCTTACAGAGATATCACAGAAAGAAGGATGGACCAAAGTAACCAGTAACAACACCAAAAAGAACTCAATGAAATGATAGCAACAAAACCTTGCCTCTCAATAATTACACTGAATGTGAACGGTTTAAATGTAGCACTGAAGAGAAAAAATGGCAGCAGATTGGATAATAAAACAAAAATAATCAATATGCTTTCTACAAGAGAAACACCTGAAAGTTGAAGATAAAGAAAGAATAAAGATAAAAGAATGAAAAGAATATACCAAACAATGGCAGTCAGAGAAAATCAGGAGTAGCAATATTAATAATGAAAACCATCACAAATGACGAGTAAGGTCACTATATAATGTTTAAAGAGTCAATAAAAAAAGAGAACATAACCATAATAAGTAATCTATGCACCAAATTATACAGCTGTGGAATACACAAAGCAAACATTAACAGAATTGAAAAAGAAATAGACAAGATCACAATAGCAGTTGGAGACTTCAGTACACCACTCTTAAAATAAGATTAAACTACCAGAAAGAAACTCAACAAAGATGCTGAAGAATTAAACCATCCAATCAACCAACTCAGTCTCGTAGATATATACACGCTAATGCACTCCCAAAAGACCAGTGTACATTCTTCTCCAACATGTACAGAACATTTTTCAGAATATATCATATCTTAAGTTACAAAACAACCATCAATAAACAAACAAAAACAAACAGGAATAACACAAAGTGTCTTCTCAGACACAATGCTACAAAATTAGAAATCAATTAAAAGAGGATAAAGGAGAAAAAAAAATCATAAATTTCCAACCTGAACAACACTCTGCTTGAACATGAGCATACAAGAAATAAAAATGAAATGAAAAAGTTTCTTGAAACCACACTGGAAACATAACTTACAAAAAGCTCTGGGTAAACAGCGAAAGCACTAATCAGAGAGCAATAAGCAAACACATCAGATGGAAAGAAAAAATAATTGATTCTTTAACTCAAAGCTGAAAAAAAACAAAACCCCATCAACCTCTAAATGAAATAAAATTATTAAATTTAGGGCAGAAATAAATGAAATAGAAAACAGAGGTCAACAAAATCGACAGACCACTAGCAAAACTAACAAAGGAAAAGAAAGAAAATACACAAATAATCCGAATAACAGTTGAAAGGGACAATGTTACAAGAGAACCAACTGAAATAAAAACGTTACCAAAGGAATATTACGGAAAAATTATACTCAAACATGAAAACCTAGGGGAAATGGACACATACTTAGAAACTCAGAACCTACCCAAACTGACACAAACTGAAGTAGAACACCTGAACAGACGCATTACAAAAGAATAACTTGAACAAGTAATAAAACAACTTCCAACAACAAAAAATCCCTTGACCAGGTGATTTTATTCGTGAATTTTATGAAACATTCAGAGAACTGTCACCAATTCTACAAAAAGTAGTAGTGGTTGTTGTTGTTGTTGTGTGCCATCGAGCTGTCTGCAACTCATAACAACCTCATGTACAACAGCCCTAAACCTTGCTCTATCCTGTGCCAGTCTCACGGTCACCCACCCCCATTACCTCCAGTCACTGAATCAGTTTGTCTCATTGAGGTTCTTCCCCTCCTGTGCTGTACATCTACCCTCTCAAGCATGACATCCCTCTCCAAGGATTGGTCCCTCTTTGCAACATGTCCAAAGTATGTCAGACGAAGCTTCAGAATCCTTACCTCTAAGGAGCAACCTGATTTCACCCTCTCCAGGACGAACCTGTTCATTCTCTTAGCATTCCATGGTATATTCAATAGGTATCAAGACCATGATCTGCGTCAGGTACACCTTAGTCTCCAAATTGACATCGTTGCTCTTCAGTACTTTGAAGAGGTCTCTGACAGCAAACTTTCCCAATGCAATAAATCTCCTCATTTCCTGGCTGCTGGTGCCAAGAATGTTGATTGTGGAGCCAAGCAAATGAAAGTTGTTAACAATTTCAATCTCTTCACCATTTATCATAATGCTGCCAAACAGCCCAGTGGTGAGAATCTTTTTTTCTTAATGTTGAGCTTCAGTCCATATTGAAGACTGCAGTCCTTGACCTTGTGCAGCAAGTGCTTCAGGTCCTCCTCAGTTTCAGCAAGCAGGATTGTGTCATCTGCATAACATAGGTTGTTGATGAATCTTCCTCCAATCCTGATGCCACACTTCTCCTCATACAGTCCAGCCTCCCTGATAATCTGTTCTGCATATAGATCGAAAAGGTACGGAGATAGGACACCTCCCTGGTGTACACCCTTCCCAATTTTGAACCATACAGTGTTCCCTTGCTCTGTTCTGATGACTGCCTCTTGATTCAAGTATAGGTTTCACACAAGCATGATCAAGAGTTCTGGGATTCCCATTCTTCTCAGATTTAGCCACAGTATTTCAGAAAATATAAAAAGGCAAAATTCTTCCAGACTCATTTTGTGAAGCAAACATATCCTTGATACCAAAGTCAAGTAAAGACAGCACCCAAATAGAACACTATAGACCAATATCTCTCATGAACATAGATGCGAAAATCCTCAATAAAATCCTAGCCAATAAAATCCAACAGTACATTAAAAAAAATTCACTGTGACCAAGTGGAATTCACAATAGATATTCAAGGATGGTTCAACATAAATGTCAAATTCACCAGCTGCTTCATAGAATAAAGTCTCCTCCCATGCCATTTTCTGCCTCTGAAAATCTATAGGGGGGTTAGCTATGAGTTAATTCTGACTCAAAGTTACATAACACCAAGAACAGACCAGTATGATTAGTCACAAAATTACAGAAGAAGATGTGGGAACAAAGTACAGAGCATAGATCATATATCATCTTATGGAAATTTATTTTATATCGTGGATGATGCAGTTCGGGCTGTTCCTCCTTACGAAGTTAACAGGCCAGATGAGACCATCTCCATGCCATCTACTCTCTTTTTACAGGTATATTCTAGAAAATTATTCATAAAATGTCATGATCCACACAGTCAAATGCCTTTGCATAGTGAACAAAGCATACATAGACATCTCTCTGGTATTCTCTAGTTTCAGTCAAGATTTATGTGACATCAGCGTTAATATCCCTCATGTCGTGGGCTCTTCTTAATCCAGCTTGGATTCCTGGAATTTCTAGCCAGTTTTTAATAATCTTCAGCAAGAGTTTACTTGAATGTGATGTTAATGATATTTTTCAACAATTTCCAAATTCTATTGTGAAAACAATCCTGCTATGAAACCTGTACATAGTCTAAGAAGTAGTTATCCAAACAGAATAAGGGAACACTAGATGGTTTAACATAAAGAAAGGTGTGCATCAAGGCTGCATCAAGGCCCCATACATTTTCAATCTGTATGTTGAGCAAATAATTTGAGAAGTATGTGTCCTATCTCCATACCTTTTCAACCTGTATGCAGAACAGATTATCCGAGAGGCTGGACTCTATGAGAAGTGTGACGTCAGGATTGGTGGAAGATCTATTAACAATCTGCGTTATGCAGATGACAAAACCCTGCTTGCTGAAACTGAGGAGGACCGGAAATGCTTGCTGCAGAGGGTCAAGGACTGAAGCCCTCAGTATGGATTGAGGCTCAATGTCAAGAAGACAAAGATTCTCACCACTGGACCAATTGGCAGCATCAGGATGGATGGTGAAGAGATTGAGATTGTTAACAACTTTAGTCTGCTTGACTCCACGATCAACACACTTGCCAGGAAATAAAAAAACGTATTACAATGAAAAAGTCTGCTCTTAGGGACCTCTCCGGGGTACTGAAGAGCAATGGTGTCACTCTGGAGACTAAGGTGTGTCTGATATAGGCCATGGTCTTCGCAATCACTTGTTATGCATCAGAGAGTGGAACAATGACTAGGAAGGATAGAAGGAGAATTGATGCCTTTGAGCTGTGGTCCTAGAGAAAAGTATTGAATGTACCATGGACTGCCAAGAAAACAAACAGATTCATCCTAGAGAGGGTTAAACCAGGCTGCTCCTTGGAGGCAAGGATTCTGGGGCTTTGTCTGACATACTTTGGACATGTTGTAAGGAGGGACAGGTCCTTGGAGAAGGAAATCATGCTTGGGAAGGTGGAGGGACGGCGCAAGAGGGGAAGACCCTCTATGAGGTGGATTGATTCAGTGACTGGGGTAATCAGGATGGGTGTGTCGGGGGCAGTGTGATTGGCACAGGATAGAGCAGGGTTTAGGGCTGTTGTACATAAGGTCGCTATGAATTGCAAGCGGCTCGACGGCACATAACAACAACAACAACAACAAAGAAGAATGTAGTATTTAGATTGGAGAAAGGCTCAATAACCTGTGTTATACAAATGACACAACCTTGCTTTCAGAAAGTGAGGAGGACTTGTGGTACTTGCAGCAGAAAGCCAAAGACTACAGTCTTCTATATGCATTACATCTCAACATCAAGTAAACAAAAATCTTCACCATTGGATCAACAGGCAACATCATGATGGCAGGAGAAAACACTGGAGTTGTCAGTTAATTTTACTTAGATCTACAATCAACAATCAAGGAGATGGATTGAGACAGTAATGACAACAATGGGTTTGTGTATATCAGAGATCATGAGAACAGTACATGATAGGGCATAGTTCAGAACCATTGTTCATAAACCTGGTAAGTTTTTGTTGTTAGGTGCCATTAAGTCGACTACAACTTGTAAAGATCCTATTAATTACAAATTTGAAACATGTCCTATCTTACACCATTCTCATGATCTTTTTCATGCCCAAGTCCTGTGGACACTGGTCGTCACTGTGTCAATCCATCTCCTTGAAGGTCTCCTTTTTTGCTGCCCCTCCACCTTTTCCAGCATTCTCTTTCCAAAGACTGCTTTCCCTTGAAAATATGTCCAAAGAAATTAGATGAAGTTTCACCATTTTTGCTTCTAAGGAGCACTCTGGTTGCACTTTCTTTAAGACATATTTGTTTCTTCTTTTGCACTTCTCCAACATAAAAAATGAAAGGCATTCTTCTTTTATCATGCGTATTCATTGACTGTCTTTCAGGTGCATAGGAAGCAGATGAAAATACCCTAGTTGGACCAGGCGTTTAAACCTTATTCTTTAAACTGACATCCTTGTTCTTCAGAACTTTGGAGGCCCTTGAAAGATTTCTCCAGTGCAATATGTGTTTTGATTTCTTGACTGTTAGTACCAGAGTTGCTGATTGAAGATAAAAGTAGAATAATAAAATAAAATAAGAAATTAAGAAGGAAACAGTGAAACTTTGTGTTTATCCTTACATTTTTTTCTTGTTTTCTCTTTTATATTTTTATTTCCCATGTGCAAATTCAAGAACTTAAAAAAATGTTCTTTCTTTTCTATTTGGAGAACCCCTTGAATAGCATTTGCAAAGCCATTTTGAAAGTGGCAAATTCCAGAGCCTCTGTTTATTTGGAAATGCCTTTATTTCCCTCTCATTTTCAAATGGCAACTTAATTGATGAAAAGAATTTTTGGCTGACAATAGTTTTTGTTCTGTTTTTAAATTGTTTTTATATATGTCGCACAGTCTTCTGGCCTCCAGAGTTGCTGATTAGAAATATGCATTAATTGTTATGGTGAAAACTTGATATGTTACATTCTGCTGTTCTCTTTACTGACTTGAGAATTATCTTCTTGTATTTGATTGCTTTTTCATATTTTTTTCTATGTGTGTAATTATTAATATACATTGTGTTTCAGTCAAATACATACTAGGGTATTCTTATGTGTCACACTTGCCTTCATTGGCATTACATTTCATACAGTCATTTCTATACACTGTGGATTTTTGGGGGCTTTTTAAAAATAAAAATAGATTTTTTTGGAAATTAAATCATCCTTTCCCCCCTCAATTATTTATTGGTATTCATATAATTAAGGAGCTCTGATGGTCTAGTGGCAAGAAGCTGCACTGCAATACCAAAGGCATGCAGTTTAAGGCCACCAGTTGCTAGGTGGGAAAAGGTTGGGCAATTTCCTTTGCAATTAACTGCCTCTGAAAACCCACTGGAGGGTCAGCTATGGTCGGTTCTGACTTTATGGGACACAACAACAACATCATGTGTATAATTATTCATATACACTGTGTTTCACAGGGGAGTGGTTGTTTCATACTTTCCCTCACTGATACTATAGTTCATACAATCATTCCCATACACTGTGTTTTCTAAAATTAATCATCAGTATACTATGCTCACCTTTACCCCATCTTTTCAGGTCCTTGCTGGATTGTTCCCATTTTCATTAACCCCTCCCTTCACCTACCAGATAATGTGACCCTATTATTTCCCTGACCCATCCTCACCCCTCTGTCCTCATCCTTCCCCCTAGAATACATGTTTTACTAGTTATCATTCTATTTTTACAATAATGGTCTTATGCAGTATTTGTCCTTATGAAACTGAGTTAGCTCACTCTGAAAAATGCTCTCCAGTTGATCCCAAGTTATCTATTTTTTTAATTCATTGCTCCTGAATGGTACATAGTAGTCAATTATGTGAATGTACCATAATTTCTCGATCCAACTGGTTGTGGTTGCTCATTTGAACTGTTTCCATGTTCTTGTGATGGTGAATAATGTTGCTATGTACATTGGTATACAAATCTGTTTTTGTCTCTGTTATCATTTCCTTTGGGTATATTCCTAGCAACAAAATAGCTGGTTCATATAGAGTTTCTATTTTCTGCTTTTTGAGGAAATGCCAAAATGCCTTCCATATTGATAGTACCATTTTACAATCCCACCAACAGTGTATGAGAGTTCCAATCTCTTCATATTATCTCCAACAATTATTGCTTGCTGCCCTGTTAATCTGTGCCACTGATACTGGGCTGAGGTGATATTTCAGTGTGGTTTTGATTTGCATCTCTTTTATTGTGAGGGATTTTGAGTACTTATTCACATGTATGTTGATCATCCTAATGTTTTCCTCTGTGAAAAAATTTCTGTCTTCTCTCCATTTTGTAACTGTAATCTTTTTCTTGTGGAGGTCCTGTAGTATTCTATAAACTTTTGTTATGAGACTCTTTTCTGAGCTAGTATTGCCATTTTTTTTCTCAGTCTGTAGGTTTTCTTTTCACTCTTTTGGAAAAACTTTTTTATGAACACAAGGATTTAATCTTTAGAAGATCCCATTCATCGATTTTATCCTCTTCTGGGACTGCATTTCAGGCTGTATATGTCAGCCTCTTTATACCATAGTCTAGACCTTCTAAACTAGCTCCCATTTTGTCTTTTATGATCTTTATGGTTAGGGCTTTTACCCCTAGGTCTCTGATCCACCTTGAGTTTATTTTCGTGTATGGTATGAAATGGGATCCTGTTTCTGCTTTCTCCAGGAAGCAGTACAGTTTCCCCAGAATCATTAATTGAAGAGGTTGTTATTTTCCTATTTGATAGGTTTTGTTTTCTTGACTAATATCAGTTGGCCATAGATCCATTTCTGAGTTCTCGATGCTGTTCCATTGATCTATGTCCCTGTCATTATACCAGTACCATGTTGGTTTGGTTATTACCACTGTGTAGTAGATTTTGAGGTCAGGGAGGGCTATCTCTTCCACTTTATTTTTGTTTTTCAGAAGTGCTTTTGCTTATTCTGGATCTCTTTCTACTCCAAATGTACGAGACAGTTGCCTTTTTTATCTCCTTGAAAAATGAATTTGGTATCTGTACTGGAATTGTGTTAAACTTAGAGATTGTTCTTGGTAGGATTGTTATTTTCATTATAGTGAGTCTTTCTATCCATGGATGGGGAACATTTTTCTGTTTATTTAAGTCTTCTATTGTTTCTCTCAAGAGTGTTTTGTAGTTTTCTTCATAAAGGTCTCTAATTAGGTTTATTCCTAAGCATCTTAATTTATGATTGGCTATCATACATTTTATAACTTTTAAAAAATGTCTTTCTCTTGTGTTTTCTTTGTTACTGTAGAAAAATCCCATTGACCTTTGTATATTGATCCCGTATCCTGCCACCTAGAACATTGGGCAACTAGTGCTAACAGTTTTTTGATTGCACCTTTGGGGTTTTCTGTGTACACTATCATATCATCTGCATATAACAACAGTTTAACTGTCATTGCCCATCAGGATACCTTTTTTTCCTTCTTTTGTCATATTGTCCTAGCAAGTACTTCCAATACAATACTGAATAGGAGTGATGAAAATGGGCATTCTTGACTGGTCCCTGTTCACATAGAAAATCCTTTTTCTATTGAAAATGATACTGGCTCTTCATTTTTCTGGCTCTTTGTCAATACTTTTGACTATTTTGAGGAAATTCTTTTCTATTCCTATTTACTAGGTGTTTTAATCAGGAAGGGGTGTTAGCGTTTGTCAACTGCCTTTTCTGCACCAATTGTTAGTATCCTGTGGTTCTTGTTATTTGCTTTGTTAATGTGGTGAATTAGCATTGATTGTTTTTCTTATGTTGAACCATCCTTGAATACCTGTTATAAATCTCAGTTGGTCATAATGGCTACTTTTTTGATATGCTGTTAGATTCCATTAGCCAGGATTTTGTTAATGGTTTTTGTTCATGAGAGGAAGTGGTCTATAGTTTTCTTTTTTTTGGTAATATCTTTGCCTGGTTTTGGTTTTAGGATTATGCTTGCTTCATAGAATGACTCTGGGAATGTTCTTTCTTTTTTATGTTTTGAAACAATTTAAGTAAAATTTGTGATAGATCTTCTCTGAATGTTTGGTAGAATTCAGCTATGAAGTCATCTGGTCGAGGGTGCTTAATGTGGGAGAACTTTCTTTGTGATTTACTCAATTTCTTCTTTTGTGATGAGTCTGTCCAAGTGTTCCACACTTGTCCTTGTCAATCTGGGTAGCCAAGAGTTTCAAGGAATTTGTCCATTTCTTCTAAATTTTCAAATTTATCAGAATACAGCTTTCCATAATTTTCTGATATTATAAATTTAATTTCTTCTGGTTCTGTTGTGATGTCACCTATATAATTCCTCACTAGAGTTATTTTTGTCTTTTCTTTCTCCCCTACTTTTTTAAGTTTGCTAATGATTTGTTATGTGGCTGACTCTGAGAAGAATGAGCTGACTCTGAATGTGGCTGACTCTGAGAAGAATGGGAATCCCAGAACATTTAATTGTGCTAATGCGAAACCTATACTTGGACCAAGAGGCAGTAGTCAGAACAGAGCAGGGTAACACTGCATGGTTCAAAACCAGGAAAACAGTACACCAGGGATACATCAAGTCTCCATACCTTTTCAACATGTATGCAGAGCAGATTATCCGAGAGGCTGGGCTCTATGAGGAGAATTGTGGCATCAGGATTGGTGGAAGATCTATTAACAATCTGCATTATGCAGATGACACAACCCTGCTTGCTGAAACTGAGGAGGACCTCATGCACTTGCTGCGAAGGGTCAAGGACTGCAGCCTTCAGTATGGACTGAGGCTCAATGTCAAGAAGACAAAGATTCTCACCACTGGACCAATTGGCAGCGTCAGGATGGATGGCGAAGAGATTGAGAGTGTTCACAGCTTCACTTTGCTCGGCTCCACCGTCAACACTCTTGGCACCAGCAGTCAGGAAATCAAAAAGCGTATCGCGATGGGAAAGTCTGCTGTTAGGGACCTCTCTAAAGTACTCAGGAACAACAGTGTCTCTGTGGAGACTAAGGTGAGCCTGATACAGGCCATAGTATTTGCAATCGCTTGTTATGCATCAGAGAGTTGGACAATGACTAGGGAGGACAGAAGGAGAGTGGATGCTTTTGAGCTGTGGTGCTGGAGAAGGGTACTGAATGTACCATGGACTGCCAGGAAAACAAACAGATTCATCTTGGAGAGGATTAAACCTAGCTACTCCTTGGAGGCAAGGATTCTGGGGCTTCGTCTGACATACTTTGGACATGTTGCCAGGAGGGACGGGTCCTTGGAGAGGGACATCATGCTTGGGAGGGTGGAAGGACAGCGCAGGAGGGGAAGACGCTCTGTGAGATGAATTGATTTGGTGACTGGGGTAATTGGGATAGGCGTGTCAGAGGCAGTGCGGTTGGCCCAGGATAGAGCAGGGTTTAGGGCTGTTGTGCATAGGGTCGCTATGAGTCGCAAACGACTCGACGGCACATAACAACAACAACAACAACAACAATGATTTGTTAATTTTATTGACCTTTTTTAAAAAAACTAGCTTCTGGTTTTGTTGATGGTTTCAATCGTCTCACTGTTTTCTTTCTCATTGATTTCAGTTCTTGTTCTTATAATTTCCTTTCTTCTAGAGGCAGTAGGATTCAAATGTTGTTCTTTTTCTGTTTGATGAAGGTGTTGAGTTAGATAATTAATTTTGCTTCTTTCTTCCTTTTTTATGTGTTTGCAGATTGCTAAAAACTGTCACTTGACTGCATCAGAGAGGTTTTTTTATGCTATGTTTTTATTACCATTTTTCCCCCTCTCAAGTTAGGTAATAATTTTATACTGGTTTACATACAAAGTTCATAAAGTTTATATACATTGTTTTTCACACCGGATCTTTCTTTTTTTGCTTTATCAATCCCTCCTACTACCCCCCAACTTGTACAATCTTAAGTTTAAGACCCCCTCCTTGGATCTTCATCCATGCTCTACAATAGTGGTCCTATACAGTATTTATCTTTATGAAACTGAGTTAGTTCATTTAGCATAATACTTTCCAATCCCTTCCATGTTAGATAGTAATTTACAAAATTATTGATCCTGTGTGCTACATAGTATTCCATTGTGTGAATATACCATAATTTCTCAATCCATTCCTTTGTGGCTGGGCATTTGGGCTGTTTCTATGTTCTATTATTTTGAGGAACTTTTTTATTTCATTCTTTTTTTAAATTTTGTTCCTTATTTATTTTTTAATTGAGATATTAATGACGGTTTACAGAGAAATTGAATTTCCATTCATTCATGGTTGCACATTTTTCTTCCTACCTCTGCTCCCACACAGTTTGCTTTTCTCTTCTAAAAAAAAATAAAATTCACTGTTGCACAACTTCCTCCCACCCCAGTCCACTTTGCTATGCAGCTCTTATTCTGGACTGTTGTCATGCAAATAATACCTAATCATACGTGCCACTTAAACAGTTCTTTCCCTTATCTGTTGCAATGCACTGTATATTATTTACACCCTCTAATTGGTTTCTCCCCAACCCTCATGTAAGTGCAGTTTTATAACTGTGGCATTATGCAATATTTGTCCTTTTGTGACTGAGATATTTCACTCAGCATAATGTCCTCCAGAATCACTCATTTTGTATATTTTTTAGTTCTTTGTTTCTCAGTGCTGTGTAGTATTTCATTGTGTGAATATACCACGGCTTCTCTATCCATTTGTTTGTTGATGGGCACTTGGGTTGTTTTCATCTCTTTGCTATTGTGAACTATGCAGCTATAAAAATAAGTGTGCATATATCTGCTTGGGTGGCAGTTCTGATTTTCTTAGGGTATATTCCTAGTAGTGGAATTCCTGGGTCAAATGGTATTTCTACCTCCAACTTTTTGAGAAAGTGCCATACTACCTTCTAGAGTGGTTGCATCATGTTTCACTCCCACTAACAGTGAAAAAGGGTTCCAATTTCTCCACAACCTTTGTTGTTTGCTGCTCTGTTGAACGTTGGTATTGTTACTGGGGTGAGATAGTATCTCATAGTTGTTTTGATTTGCATGTCTCTTAGAGCTAGTGATTTTGGACATTCCTTCACGTGTTTGATTGAAATCTGAATGTCTTCTTTGGTCAAGTGTCTTTTCTTATCTTCTGCCCATTTTGCAATTTGGTTGTTTGGTGTTTGAGTATTCTACAAAGTCCCTTGTCTGAAATGTTGTTACCAAATATTTTTCTCCAGTTTGTGGCTTTCCTTTTACCGTGTTGGACAATTTTTTTTTATGTGCATAGGGATTTGATTCTTAGAAGGTCCCATTCATCTATTTTATTCTCTCTTGGTTGTAAGTTTATCAAGATGTTCGGAAGTCTGTTCATGATTAGGGCTTCTAGAGTTCTTGCTAACTTTTCTCTGATTATGTCCTTGATTTTACCCCTAGGTCCTTCATTCACTTTGAGTTGGTTTTTGTGCATGGTGTGAGGTGTGGGTCCTGCTTGAGTTTTCTGGAGATAGTTTTCCAAATTTGCCAACACCGTTTGTTAAAGAGGCTGTCTTTTCCTCACTGTCATTTCATCTCCTTGTCAAAAATCAGTTGATCATAGGTAGATGAACTGAGTTCTGGGTTCTCAATTTTATTCCATTGATCTATGTGTCTGTCCCTGTATCAGTAACACACTGTCTTGACCACCACGACTGTATAGTAGGATTTGAAATCAAGGCGTGACAGACCTCCTACCTTATTTCTCTTTTTCAGAAGTGCTTTCATTATTTGGAATCTCCTTTCATTCCAGATGAAATTGGAAATTGCTTTTTCCATCTTGTTGAAGAATGCACCTGGTATTTGTATTGGGATTGCATTGAACGTGTAAATTGCCTTTGGTAGTATTGTCATTTTCACAGTATTGAGTCTTCCTATCCATGAGCAAGGGATATTCTGCCATTTCTCCAGGTCTCTTTTTGTCTCTTGTAGTAACGTTTTGTCATTTTCTTTGAATAGATCCTTTGTGCTTCTGGTTTGATTTACTCCCAAGTATTTAATCTTGTGATTAGCTATTGTGAATGGTATTGTTTTTCTTAGCTCCAGTTCTGTATTCTTTTTGTCACTGTAGAGAAATCCAATTGATTTTTGCATGATGATCTTGTATCCTGACACTTTGCTGAACTGGTCAACTACGTCCAATAGTTTTCTCTCTGAGTCTTTAGGGTTTTCTGAATATACTATCATATCATCTGCATATAGAGATAATTTTACCTCCTCTGCCAATTTGGATATCTCTTATTTTCTTCTCTTGTCATATTGCTATTGCTAAGACTTCCATTATATTGACTAGGAAAGGTGATAGTAGGTATCCTTACCTAGTTCTTGTTCTCAAGGGAAATGCCTTTAATCTCTCTCCATTGAGAACAATGTTGGCTCTTGGGTTTGCATCTATACTTTTTACTATGTTGATGAAATTCCCCTCTACTAGTATTTTGTTGAGTGTTTTAACCAGACAAGGGTTTTGAATTTTGACTAAGGTCATTTCTGTATCAATTGATAGGATCATGTGGTTCTTGTTCTTTGATGTGTTAATGTGATGAATTACAATGATTGTTTTTCTTTTGTTGAACCACTCTGGCATACCTGTTATGAATCCCACTTGGTTATGGTGAATATCATTGGATTCTATTGGCCATGATTTTATTCAGGATTTTTATATCAATGTTCATGAGAGATGTTTGCCTATAGTTTTGCATTTTGGTGGTGTCTTTATCTGATTTTGGTATGAAGGATCTGTTTGCTTCATAGAATGAATCTGGGAGAATTCCATCTTTTTCTGTTTCCTGAAATAGTTTATGTAGAATTGGTTCTTTTCTGAATATTTGATAAAATTCACTTGTAAAACTATTTGATCCCGGGCTTTTTATTTGTTAGAAGTTGTTCTATTGCCTATTCAATTCAGTCTTTTTTAATGATTTTGTTCAGGTGTTCAATTTTGGTCTGTGTCAGTTTAGGTAGCTTAAAAGTTTCTAAGTATTTGTTTCCTCTAGGTTTTCTAGGTTTTAATATTTGTTTGAGTATAGTTTTTCCATAAGATTCCATTGTTAACCTTTTAATTTTGGTTGGTTCTATTGTGACATTGTCCCTTTCATCTCTTATTCAGATTGCTTGTGTATTTTCTTTGTTTTCCTTTGTTAGATTTGCTGGTAGGTTGTTGATTTTATTGACCTTTTGAAGAATCAACTCCTGGTTTTGTTGATGATTTCAACTGTTTTTCTGTTTTCTATTTCATTTATTTCTGTCCTAATTTTTATTATTTCACGGTTTTTTAGAGGATGTCTGGTTTTCTTGCTGTTCTTTTTTAATTTGTTGGAGATGTTGGATTATAGAGTCAATTATAATTTATTTCTTGCCTTTTGATGTGTTTGTTTATTGCTATGCATTGACCTTTAAATATTACTTTGGTTGTTTCCCAGAGGTGTGGTAAGTTGTGTTTTCATTGTCATTTATTTCAAGAAATTTTTTAATTTCATTTTTTTTATTTCTTCTATTACCCTACACGTGTTCAAGCAAAGTGTTGTTCAGCTTTCATATATATGTTTTTTTATTCTTTTTCCTCTTGCTACTACTTTCTAATTTTGTACCATTGTGGTTTGAGAAGATGCTTTGCATTATTGCTATGTTTTTTTTAATTTTTTAATTTATTAATTCTTACATTGTGACCTAAAATGTGATCTATTCTGGAGAACGTTCCATGCACATTAAAGAAGAAGGTGTACTGTGCTTTTTGGTACATTAGTCTGTATATATCTGTGAGATCAAGTTGGTTTATTGTGTTGTTTAATTCTTCAGCCTCTTTGTTGAATTTATTTCTGGTACTTCTATCTTTTCTTGAGGGTGGTGTATTGAAGTCTACTGCTTTAGTGGTGATGTCTATTTTCTTTCTCAGTTTTGTTAATCTGTGCTTTGTATATTTTGCAACTCTATCAGATATTTGGTGCATAGATATTTATTATTGTTATGTCTTCTTGTTCTATTGACACTTATATATTATATT
>NW_006399989.1:42175-45688 GCF_000299155.1 Elephantulus edwardii
TATTCTATGTTATTCTATGTTATTCTATGTTACTCTATGTTATTCTATGTTATTAATTATATATCCTTCCTTGTCCTTTGTGATGACTTTTGCATTGAAGTTTATTTTATCAGAGATTAATATCATTACTCCTGCTTTTTTTGGTTTCCATTTGCTTAGTTGTTTGTTTGGTGTTTTTTTTTACCCACCCTTTTATTTTCAGTCTTCCTTTATCTAAACTTTTCAGGTGGTCACTTGTAGGCTTGGAGACTTGGAGACTTTTTTTATCCAATCTGCTACTCTTTTTTTCTTCAGTGGTGCATTTAAACCATTCACATTCAGTGTAATTATTAAGAGACATGATTTTATTGCTATCAGTTCATTGAATTCTTTTTCATGGTGTTGTTGATTACTTTAGTCCATCTGGCTTTCTGTGGTACCTCTCTAAGGATGTCTCTTAGTGTTTCTTGCAATTCTGGTCTTGTTTTTACAAACTCCCTTAGGTTCTACTTTTCTGAGAATATCTTGATCTCTCTTTCGTATTTGATGGATGGTTTTCCTGGGTATGATGTTCTTGATTGACAGTTGTGTTCTTTGAGTGTTCACTTTATGTCATTCCACTGTCTCCTTGCTCACGTTGTTTCTACTGAGAAATTGGCACTTGATGTTATCTGCTCTCCTTTATAGGTTACTCTTTGTTTCTCTCTCACTGCTTTCAGAATACTCTCCTTATGTTTGGTTTTGGCAAATTTGACTATGATATGCCTTGGTGGGTTTTTTTTTTTTGGAGTCTATTCTATATGGTGCTTACTCAGCTTCCTGAATATATATTCTCTCATTTTCATTGTGCTTGGAAAGTATTCTTCTAGTAATTCTCCCACAACTTTCTCAGTGCCTTTACTTGCTTCTTCCTGTTCTGAGATTCCAATTATGCACATGTTATTCCTCTTGATGATGCCCCACATTATTCTTACACTTTATTCTTTTTCCTTCCTTTTTGACTCTCCTTTTTGTTCTAGCAGACCAGTGGTGACAATTCTATCTTCTATTTCACTCTTCTGTGTTCAATCTCTTCAACTCTGTTCATATGTCTCTCCAGTATGTTGACAGAATCTGAAATATTGATCTTTATATTCTGGATTATGCTTTCTTCTTTTTCCAGAGCCTCTAATGCTTGCTTGTTTTATCTGCATTGTCTTGAATTATTTCTTTTAAGTTCCTCTTAGTTTTTGTTTGCAGTGTCCTGTAATTCTTTGAGTTTTTCTTTCACCCATTGAAAATAGTCAATCATTGTTTGTGTGTTTTTTTTTTAATTCTGTTTCAGAAAGTTCCATTGGACTTTCTGGCTTCAGGAAATCCATTGATACTGTCTCATCTTTGGGAGTGACATCTTGCTTTGAGTTTGTGTAGGGTGCAAGGTAGCCTGCTTCTTCCGTGACATCACTGTAGTAGAGTTTTTCATGTCTGAGGCCTTAGCAGGTCCTTGGTCTGAGAGCCTGACCCAGGAAGTTACTGCTCCAGAGGAGGGTGGGGCAGCCAACCTACCTGAGTATCTCTTTGAAATTTTGAGTCAAGAAAGACTTGCTTCAGTTGGGGAGGGATGTGGCCTCTGTCAGGCAACTGCTGCATCTAGGCCAGTCCAAGGTGCCTAGGGCTAAAGGCAGCTCAAGCTTTGAGAAGTTGTAGGAAATGGTTTTACCTTGGTCCAGTTCAGAGGGGTGGCAGTGGGTCATCCTCCAGGCATTAGGTCTAGGGTGTCCAGGCAGTGGGGCCAGGTCCTCCAGGTAATGGGGCTGGGCTTCTAGTAGGTGGGGTAGGGGCACCAGGCAGTGGTGCCATGGTCAGGTGTTCCAGGCAAGAAAGCAGTCCTGACCACATTAAGATGTTTTTAAGACAGTTACCTAGTTAATTGACTGAATATGTGGTGGTGTGCAATATGACGATGTGCAGCCTATTGGTCAATTTCAGTCTTTATTTCTTCTAGAACCCAACTGTGCTCTGTTGTTGTGTATGGTAAAGTTGGAACCAACCCATAGCTGACCCTCCAGCAGGTTTTCGGAGTCAGTCAATCACAAGGGAGGAGATTGTCCATCCTCCCATGGAGCAGCTCGTGGCCTCCAACAGTGTGCCTTTGAGATTGCAGTGCAGCTTCTTGCCACTAGACCACCAAAGAGGATGTAATGTAGCTTTCACATGGGTGTTTTTGTATGTTTTATTGTATTATTAATATTTTATTATAATTTTTAATTTATTATTATTATTAATGTCTAGCTTCATAACATTGTGGTTTGAGAAGATACTTTGCACTGTTTCAATGTTTTTTAATTTGTTGAGACTTGCTTTGTGTCTTAATATGTGATCATTTATGGAGAATGTACCGTGTACACTTGTGAAGAAAATGAATTGAATTTTAGTCTATGCAGTACCCTGAATACATCCATAAGGTCAAGTTGCCTGGTTGTACAGTCTAGATCTTCTGCGTCTTTGTTAAATTTCTTCTGAGTTGACCTATCCATTGATAAAAGTGGTGTGTCAGAGTCTCCTACCACTTTTGTCTTCTTATTTATGCCTTTCTTCAGTTCTGTTAACCATTGTTTTATGTATTTTGCAGGTCTACTCTTTGATGCATAGATGTTGACCAAGGTTATATCTTCTTGATCTATCTGTGCCTTTAGTCATTATATAGTGCCCTTCTTTATCTTTTTGTTGTTGTTGCTGTTTCTTTCTTTTTAATTTTATACTGATTTACTTACAAATGCATTGTTTTCCCAACAGGTTGAAAAGAAAACCCACCAACTGGGAACAAACATTTGGCAATACCATCTCAGACAATGGTCTCATAACAAAAGTTTACAGAATCCTCCTGGGCTTCCATAAGAAAAAGACTGATAATCCAATTACAAAATGGGCAAGAGACATGGAAAGATTTTTCACAAAGGACATTTGGATGGCAAATAGACAAATGAAGAAATGCTCAAAATCACTGCCATTAAGAGAGATACACATCAAAACTACAGTGAGATGCCCATCCTGAATTCTATTTTATAAGAAATTAGCATTGCAACTTCTGTTTTTTTTTTGTGGATGCCATTTACTTGGTATAGTTTTTCCAGCCTTTGATTTTGATTCTGTCTTTCTCCTTGCTTCCTAGATGTATCTTTTGTAGACAATATATTCATGAGCTTTATTGTTTTATCCATTCTACTACTCTTTTCCCTTAATTGTTACATTTTGTCCATTCACATTAAGTGTGGTTATTAACAGGCCATGTTTTATCATTGTCATTTTACTGTGTTTCTTTTTCTATTATTTCTACTGTTTACTATGTTCCATCCACTTCCAATAAATTTCACGTCAATTTGGTATTGGTTTCACAAACTCCTTATGTTCCTACTTGTACAAAAAGGTTCTAATTTCTTCTTCATATTTGATGGAGAGCTTTGCTGGGTACTGGATCCTTGGCTGGCAATTGTGTTGTGGTTTTTGTTTTGTTGTTGTTGTTGTTGTTGTTCTTCTTCTTCTTCTTCTTCTTCT
>NW_006399989.1:45788-47113 GCF_000299155.1 Elephantulus edwardii
CCCTCCTCCTCCTCCTCCTCCTCCTCCTTCTCCTCCTTCTCCTTCTCCTTCCTCTTCTTCTTCTTCCTGTATATGTCATCTTGCTCACAGGCTTTCTGCTGAGAAATCAGAACTTAATCTAATTTTTTTCACTTGTAAGTGACCCTTTTATCTTATGCTCCTTTTAATTTTCTATCCTTATTTTTTATTTTGGAGAATTTGTATGTGTTGATGTTTTATCTTTTGGAATCTAGTCTATTTGATGTTCACGGAACTTGAATGTGGAGTTCCATTCTTCAAAACACTTGAGAAATTTCCTTTTAATACCTCTCCCACAATTTTCTCAGTTATTTCCCTGTCCCTTTTGCCTTCTGGAATTCTAGTCATTTATATGTTGTTCCTGAAGATGTCATCCCACATGATTCTAATGTTTTCTTCATTTTCTTTATATCTGATCTCTGATTTTTCTTTTACTATGTTTCCATTATGGTTCTTATTGTTTGGTTCACTGACTTTCTCTTCTTTCTTCTCTTCTGTTCTACTTTTTGTCCCTCTAGTGTGTTAGACACTTCTGTCATTTCAGTCTTAAAATTCTGGATTGCATTTTGATGCATTTCTGTTATTTCCGGTGCTGTATTAGCAGTACACTTTCTGTCTTGTGATGGTTTCTCAAGTTTCTGTACCTACTTGTCTATAGTTTCAATTATTTATTTCATCTTTTGCATTTTCTTCTGTAGTTGTTCAAGTTCCTCCTCATTGATATATTTCTTCTGGCTTTCTGTCTCTATAGTATTTGCTTTCTTTTTTTTTTTAATGGCAATTGAATTGATTTATTTAGCTTTTCTCAAGTAAACTTGGATCATTTGTATTTTTCTTGAAAAATACCTATTTCTCACATTTCATATAGAGTAGTATAACACTGTTCATACTATTCTCTGATTATTCTTTAAACTTCTACCATACTTCTAGTTTCATTCTCCTTTTATTCTGTTATATCTTTCTTTTTTTGTTTTTATGCCTCATGATTAATCTTTCTAGATGTTTGCCTGTTTTTTCCTTTTAAGAACCAGATTTTTGGCTTTGTTGATCATTTTTATAATTGTTTTCCTCTTCATTTATGCTCTTATCTTTATTGCTTACTTCCTCCCATTCTTTTTAAATTTTAATTTAGTCTGTTTATTTTTCATTTCAATGAACATCTACAGAGATTTTGGAATTCCATTAATTCATTGCTGCACCCTTCTCCCCGTACAAACCCCGCCTCCTCCCCCACCCCGTTTGTTCCTCTTCTTGAAAAGCAAAAGAAAAACTCCCTCATTGGTACACAATCCCCCCGCACCTCCCCA
>NW_006399989.1:53059-56712 GCF_000299155.1 Elephantulus edwardii
TTCTTTGGAATGGGAACAAATATAGATCTCTTCCAGTCAGTTGGCCAAGTGGTTGTTCTCCAGAGCCTATGGTGATGATGAAGAATTTAAAGATTTTTGACTGTAGTGTCCTGTAATTCTTCAAGTTTGTTTTTCAGTCATTGAAAACATTCAATCATCTTTTTTCTAAATTCTGCATCAGAAAATTCCATCAAACTTTGTGGCTTCATGAAATCCATTGCTACTGTGTGATTTTTGGTGGGAGATAGCTTGTTTTGGGCTTGCGTGGTGAGTGAGGTACCCTGCTTCTTTCTAGACATTGAAGTGGAAGAGTTGTTGAAAACTAAGGTGTTAGTTGGTTCTTGGTTTGATGTCACTACTTCTCTATAAAGATGTCCAGTACCTTCCTTTTGCTTAGGTTGATGGGACCAATGTAGTAGGACCAAACAGCAGTTTGTAGTCTGAAGAAACTGAATCTTCAATATTGGACAACTTTTTCAAGTGATTTTGAAAAATGCTATAAATTTGGTCTATATTTTTTTTTCTTTTGAGTGGTTTTTTGTTTTGTTTTTATTGGGCTTCCCCCCCCGCCCCTTTTCTTTAAGTTTAGAGCTCATGGGGGGGTCGCGAGCTGGGTCGGGTCAGAGCTGGCGGGGGAGGCCGAGAGCCGGGTCGGGGGAGCACTGCGATACCTGAAGGGGGGGTCGTGGGTCAGAGCTGCAGGGGTGTGTCGCAATTCAAGTCCACTCCCAACGTCCACTGCATCTGCGCACGGCACCTTGGCCTGTCCCAAAGTTCAGAGCTCGCGGGGTGGTCGCGAGCTGGGTCGGGTCAGAGCTGGCGGGGGTGTCGCGAGCCGGGTGATACCTGAAGATGGCAGTCGTGGGTCAGAGCTACAGGCGTGTGTCCCAATTCAAGTCCACTCCCACCGTCCACTGCGTCTGCGCACGGTACCTTGGTCAGTCCCAAAGTTCAGAGCTGGTGGGGGGTCGCGAACTGTTTCGGGTCAGAGCTGGCGGGGTGGTCGCGAGCCGGGTCGGGGGGGAGCAATGCAATACCTGAAGATGGGGGTCATGGGTCAGAGCTGCAGGGGTGTGTCCCAATTCAAGTCCACTCCCACCATCCACTGCGAGCATTTGCTTTCTTAATGGCTTCCATTAATTCTGCCGTAATTTGCAGCTTCTTGTGTAGTTGTTAAACTAAATCTACATCAATATATTGCTTCTAGTTCTTTGCCTCTAGAGTATTTCATTTATTGTTGGCTTCCATTGTTTCTTACATAATTTGTACTTTTTTCCATATCTGTTAGAATGCCACCATGTCAATATATATTATCTGTCTATATGACTCTGGGGTATTCATTGGGTCTGAAACATGGTCTGCTTTTTTTTGAGAAGGCTTTAATTTTTTTTTCAGTGTTTGAAGTTGCTTACGGCCTTCTTGACATTATGAGAAGTATTTCTTGATAAGTGTTAGGCCATTTCTGTTGTGTCTGTGCAAGTTATTGATAGTTCTTATATTGATGATGTTATTGATTAGTTGTCAGCTAATCAATGTATGGTGTGGGCCAACGCACTCTACTGGAAATCCTTTTTGTGAAAATTCGTCTTTCCTAAAGGTCTTCTGCAGGAGAAGGATAGGCATTCTCCTTCCATGCAATTAACTGCCTCTGAAAATATGCTGAAAGTTCAATTATGGGCTGGATACAACTTGATGGTTCACAATAACAACAAAATCCTTTAGGTTTTCTCTGGTCTGCAATGTAGCCCTGCAGGAATCTCATCTCACTGTAGTTCCCTCTGGCTGAGTGGTGTGAGATCGGCTGCTCCACTTACAGTTTCTAGCTGAGAGAGGGAGGTGTTTAAAGCAATCTTCCTTTTTCATAGTTTAGCCTGGAAGCTGAGAAAATTAGTCTTTCCCCTGCTTGTAGCTTTCTGTCCTAAACTATATTACCTTGCTTTGTGCTTGGGATGAATCCATGACAGCAGGTATCCCTAAATGGAGGGCTTTTTCCCCAGGAGAGTTTTGGCCCCTTCTTTCCCCAGCACCTGAAAGTACTGACTCTGAGGAAGAATGTTTCACCTGACTAATGTCTTCTCTCCTGAATTCTAATGTCTTCCTTTGTCACTAGAATGTCATGAGATTAGGGGCAGCAACTTAAACAGTTTGTGTTTGGGGAGTTTTAAGTCAATTCTCTTTCTCACAGCTCAGGGTGCCAGCTGAGAAAGTGAATTTCCCCCGCCTTATAGCTCTCTCTCTCCTAAACTTTATTGTCCTGTTTGGTCCCTGGGATGGCCCTATTGTAGCAGGATTCCTCAAACATCTGTCTTTGATTTTGAAGAATTCTATTAACTGTGTCTTGAAGTGGACCTCTTTGTGTTTCTTCTGCCGGGAGTTCATGTAACTTCTTGTATTTGTAGATTCCACCCCCACCCCCCCGACACACACACACACTTAGGTCTGGAATATTTATTAGAGTTATTATCTCCTGGAAAAGTCTTTCCTTTTTTTATTATGAAATTTAATGACTTCTCATAGAAACAATTATTAATCAGTTTTTCTTATTAGGTAAGGCCACTGGTAAAGTTATACCTTTCCTTAGATAGCCTATCTCACTGCCTTCCACTCATAGTGGGTTCTCCAGCGGGTTTCCGAAGCTGCAAATGGCACAGGAAGTGACTGTTCATCTTTCTCCCTCGGAGCTGCTGGTGGATTCAAAACGCCAGACCACACTGCCACCTGAGCTCACTCAGGTTGTCAGAAGGGGTCAGTGCTTAGGAAGAGACATCATGCTGAGAAACGGAGAGGACTAGTAAGAGAGAGGAATACCCTCAATGAAACAGAGTGAGTGACTGCAACAATGGGCTTGAGTATGGCAGAGATCATGACGATGGCACAGGATAGGGCAAGGTTCCCATCTGTTGTTCACAGGGTCACTACAAGGGGTAGTCAACTTGACAGCACCTGACTTCTTCACCAGCAAAATCTAACACCTTTGTGATCCTGACCTTTTCAGGTTCTGGAGGCCTTGTCAGATCCTCAAGTTTTACCAACTTATTTGAACTTGTTTCTGCAGGTTCCTCTTCTCTCTTAACTCCTATACTTGCAACAGACACTTTTGATTTTGGTCTGACATCATTGAGAAAGCTGGCCCAGTGTTCGTCCTCCTTCTTTTTTCTAGCATCTTCTGACTCACTTCCCTTTTCGTGCTCTGCAGACCCATCGTCCTCCTCACTGCTGATCCCTCCAGATTCCGCTCCGGCATAGACATCTTCTTCTTCTTATGAGAGGCCACCCCGTTTTCTCTTTCTGGCTGGAATGCTCTGAGCCTTTTCCCCCCTTGAGTTTTCTGTGTCTGCTCTTCACCATCCACTTCATCTTCCTTCACTAATTCATTTACATCATCTTCACTATTCTCTCCACCCGACGGCAAGTAGTCCTTGTCTTCCTCGTTTATTATTCTTATCATCTCTGGAATTCTAAGTAGTCTAATATTAATATTCTCCTTTGAATCCTATATTTCCATTTGGCTTTGCTCACAGTTTTCTTTTTCTTTTTTCTCTTGGGATCTAGTAATTTTACTTTGTCTTCTATTTCACTTAGACCATCTTCTCTCTATTTGAATCTATTGTTGAATATTTCCTTACATTTTCTTTTTTAAAAATTATTATTAA
>NW_006399989.1:57952-85786 GCF_000299155.1 Elephantulus edwardii
ATAACAAATAATTTTGAACATTATAATCTTTTAAGCTTAAGGCTAGAAGTATTAACAATATCATCATTTCCAATCCAGAGATATATGTTCCAATGCAGTACCTATTTTCCATAAATGGTTTTGGTAAGAAGAATGTTGTAAATGTGGATACATTTCTGCTATTCCTCTTCCATGCCACGATATAGTGTTATTAGCTTGAGCAGTTATAAATCCATTGCCATCCTTACTTTAACTTAATTCTTTTTTAAAAAAATTTAAATTTGTTATTCATTTCAGTGAAAATTTACAGAGGCTTTGGATTTCCATTCATTCATTGTTGTAGATTCCTTACATTTTCTAATTCAATTATTTTAGTCTTCAATTCTGTTCTTTCTGTATTTATTAGCGTTTTTAATCTGCTTATCAAATTTTAATTTTTTTATATCTCATTTTGCTACCTGGGTGCTTTAACTTTCTTTAAACATATTTAACCCTATTTTTTGGAAATATTTTATCTTTCCATTATCTTGGTCTCTAGATGAGAATTTTTTACCTTTTATATTATCCTTTTGATTTAGATTTCTTCTTTTGTGATCTCGTATGTTTTATCATTTTTTCTACTACATGATTATTTTAATATCATATTGTAATAATTTGAAATGTAAAGTTTTCTACATTTTGAGAAATTCTTTTCCTTAGGCTTATTTCCACGAGAGGGCACTTTGAATCTGTATCTTGTTTAGTGTCATCGAGTCAGAAACTATTAAAAACTGACCCTCCAGTGGGTTTTCACAAGCTATAAATCACATGGATGGAGATCATGCTTCTTTTTTTGGCACAGTTGGTGGATTTGAACTGTCTACCTTTGAACTGGCATTAGGTTTACTAGAGCTCACATTGAACCTAATTTATTCTATTACTCATGTAGGCTTTAAAACAAGCTTGGAAGCAGTAGTGACATTCACTTTCAGAATAGCTTGCCTCTGAAAACCCTATGAACCTGGAGAAAGATGAAAGTTATACACGTGTCCTGGTCTTTCATTCATAGGGTCTCTGCGAGTCACCTACGTCTTGATAACACTTAACAAAAACAGAATAGCGAGAGATCAGTTGGCCTAGTGGACAGAAAGTGATGCTACCAAGCCAAAGGTTGGTGACTCTAATCCGTGGCCCTCAGGCCTGTTTTTAATTGTTTTTGGTCAAACATTCTTCTAGGTTGTACAGCCTTGGTCTGTCCACTGGCTGTACAGAGATAACTTGTGGTTTCTATGAAGCTGAACACTGTGACACTGATGTGTCAAATGTGAGAATAGTTACCCATGGTGGACAGTGTTTGGAGGAGTTCTCTGATTAAAATAAGCTTGGAAGCAGGAGTGGCATCTGCTTCTGAAATAGCTTGTCCCCGAAAACCCTATGAATCTGGAAAAAGGATGAGTTATACAAGTGTCCAGATCTTTCATTCATAGGGTCACTATGAGTCACTTAACAACATGATGGCACTTAACAACAATAACAACAACGCATATACAGGATGCTCTGGTGATCTAGTGGTAGAGCTTCATGCTGCTAACCCAAAAGTAGCATATCTCTGGCAGTTTGAATCCACAAACAGCTGTACAGGAGAAAGATGGGCAATCTCCTCCCATGTGATGTACAGCCTCTGAAAACCTGCTTGGAGGTCAGCTATGAGTCAACTCCATCTCCACAATAATGAGTTTGAGATTTTTAGTTTGACACATGTAGGGAATTCTGATGGTCAAGTTCATAGGAATTTGGGTCTAACTCAAATTCAACACCTGTCTTGTAGTATGAATCTACTAGCAACTTCTAGGGAGAATTATGGACAATCTCTTCTTGTGCAATGTATAACCTCAGAAACCCATTGAGGGGTCAGTTATGTGTCAGTTCTGACTGGACAACAATTGGTGGGTAAATGAGTGAGTCTTGCTTCCTTTACATTGTCTTTATAAGGTAGGCATTATTTCTCCAATTTATATAAGGATACAGAGACAATAATTAATTTTCCTAGATGGTCAAGAGATTTTAAGGCAAAAACCTAATTGTAATATGTATTATGTAATCAGTGGTCACACCAAGATTCAAACATAAGACTTTCCAAGCACCCTTTCCTTAATCTAACTGGAGAATAAACTGCGTTTTGGGCCTCTGGGCAAGAAACAACTAACAAAGTATGTTTTAAAGGAACCACTGTGCACCTTGGACATGGTTATCTGGAATCTTGAGGATATAGGCTGATCTTTGAGGGCCACTTAAGATCCAGAGGTAAAGAATATAAAGATTAGTGGTGTGTTTATAGTGAGGCCAGCCTTGTAGAAAGTGTTCCAAAAGAAGGTTCCTCAGCTATCAATTGTGACAAATAGTTGGGCTCATCATTAACCCTTTGGAAAGGGTTTTTATGAAAAATATTTATATATGAGTTAAAACCCTTTAATGCACTCTCACTCTTTAATCAAGTCATTCCATTTATTTTTTTATTATTTTTTTTTTTGTGTGTGTGTGTATACCGTCAAATCAGATCTGACTGGCACAGGAGGAAACTGTCCCTCCTTCTCCAGCAGAGCATCTGGAGGATTCGAACTGCTCACTTCTGGGATTGCAGTGCAGCTTCTTTCCACTAAGCCACCAGAGTTCACCAAGTTATTTATTCCATTTCTAAAAAAAAAAAAAACTCAAAACCAACCAACCAAACAAACAAACAAATCCACTAAATTAGATTTGACAATATTTGTACAATGCTGTAAATACACTAACAATGATTTAATTATACACTTGAAATAGATTTTGTGGCATATAAATTATACTTCTACTAAAATTTTCAAAAATCAATACTAAGGAAATAGTCTTAGATGCAAACAAACACTTAAGTATTTTGACAATTATTGCAATTGAAACTGCAAAGTGAAAAGCTGAAACACTTAAAGGGTCACCACTGCTGGAAAGTCAAAGTAAAAGTTGAAATAACCACATGATATGCTATTAATTGGCTATTTAAAAATGTCTTTCAAGAGATTTTAAGGGGAAAAGTTCTAGTATTATATGTATTTTAGAAAGAAATTAAGAAATTTGAAAGATAATATTCTGAATTGTTCATTTACTTATACACATTTGAATATGGCATGGAAATAGTTAATCAGTGAAGTAGATTAATAAAAAAAATTGCCTCAACATCTACTCATGCACAAATTGACAATGAGGATACAAAAATAAATCAAATCCCACAATAAGTCCCAAGTAGTAGTTCCTGGGTGGTGCAATTTACTGCTAAGCAAATATGGGCAATGTGAATATACCCACAGATGCCTTGAAGACAATCTTACTCTTTGAAAATCTTTTGGAGCAGTTCTCTCTTCTGCACAAAGGGGTCACCATGAGTCAAAATGGACACCATGTGTCTCCTAAGACATAGACTACATCAGTAAAGATGTTGTTGTTGTTGTTATGTGCCGTAGAGTCGCCTGCGACTCATAGTGACCCTATGTACAACAGCCCTAAACTCCGCTCTGTCCTGTGCCAATCACACTGTCTCTGACACTCCCATCCCAATTATCCCAGTCACTGAATCAATCCACCTCATAGAGGGCCTTCCTCTCCTGCGCTGTCCCTCCACCCTCCCAAGCATGATGTCCCTCTCTAAGGACCGGTCTCTCCTCACAACATGTCCAAAGTAAGTTAGATGGAGCCTCAGAAACCTTGCCTCCAAGGAGCCACCCGGTTTAACCCTTTGCAGGATAAATCTGTTTGTTTTCCTAGCAGTCCATGGCATTCTCAATACTCTTCTCCAGCACCACAGCTCAAAGGCATCAATTCTCCTTCTGTCCTCCTTGGTCATTGTCCAACTCTCTGATGCATAACAAGTGATTGCAAAAACCATGGCCTGTATGGAAAATAGAGTCAGAGAAGCATGCACTGAAGAGTGTCACATGAGCACCTGCGACTGGGATTCTGCACTGCATAAGGAGATGAGACACTGAGACTATGTTTCCTCCTAAGGAGATGAGACCACTAATCAAAGAGAAAAAAAGAACATTTTGCCACAAAAGAGAGGTCATGTTGGGTAAAATATCTGCTCACTGTCATACTCTTCTCCAGGAATAATAAAGGAAGGCTCAATGTAAGCAACTATCACAACAACTTGCGAAACCTTAGCCACCTTACACCAAGAGGGAACTTCATGTACTTCTTTAAAACAGCTTGGAAGGTATCAAGCTTGGTAAGATTCACCGTCAGCTGCTCTCCTGTGTACAAACAGAATTGGTAGAGAAGCAGAGAAAAAAAAGCTCAATGCAATATGCATTTATGGCGAAGGTTCAATATCTCTGTCTTCAAGTTGCTGAAGGTAAAATGACACAGGAAAGCATAAAATAAGTTGCTGAATGAAAACCACTAAAATGCTGCTGAAAGCACACAATATGGGAGACCCTGGAGTACAACATGCTGAGTGAAATATCCCAGTTACAAAAGGACAAATACTGCATAGCACCAATGTCATAAAGCCAGTCTGACATGGGTTGTTGGGAGGAGAATAGGATAAGAGTGGATACATAATGACCATTGTATTGGAACAGATGAAAGAAAGAACTGTCTAAAATGAATATATGATTATGCATTATACATATGACAACAGCCCAAAATAAGAGGACTAGGGGAGTGGGAAGGTAGGTAATTATGCAACAATGAATGTTTTTTGAACTGGAGGAGGGTGAAGGGAGGACAATGGGGTAAAATGTGCAACAATGAATGAATTAAAATCTAACTTATCTGTAAAAGATACAATCACAAAATAAAATTTTATTTTAAAATAAGTTGCTGAAGGTAAAATGACAGGAAAACATAAAATAATAGAAGAAAATATAAAAAGGCATGGAAAGTATGGTGTGATAAGTGATATCAAGTTACCAAGGGATGCAGGAGTCCAGCCAGAGGACAGCATCGGGATTAGGCAGATTTTCCAAGGATGAGTATATTTAACCTCAATTTCCAAACTGACAAATGATTGGCCAGTTAAAAGAGAAGATCTGGAGACAGTATTTAATTTTTTTTCTCCTCGCTATTGTGTTTTTGAAAAAAGGTTATGTACACCATACTGTCCAATTCTATGCAGCTGTATTCCCAGTCCCTAGCACAGTTCCTGGCATACTGTAAAGAAAAGAAAAGAAAAGGAAGGAAGGAAAGGAAGGAAGGAAGGAAGGAAGGAAGATGAATGAATGAAAATAACTATCACAAATATCACAAAAGAATTTGTGATAAAACTGTTAAAACGTCTCATATAACTAAATTTGAAGGAGGAGTGGCATCCGGAAACCCTATGAACCTAGAGAGAGGATGAGAGACACCCAAGCGTTGAGGACTTTCCTTCATAGGGTCGCTATGAGTTGCCTGCGACTCGATGACACTTAACAACAACAACAACAACATAACTAAAAAGGAAAAAATCTAAAAAATAAAAAAAACAATACCGGCGGCCGCGGGACAGCGCACGGGCCGCCGCTGCTTGACTCTTCCTCCCGCGCCGGCAGGTGGGCGGGCTGGCTGGAGGGGCGATTGGTGCCGCGGCGCCCCCAAGGCTGCGTGTGATTCAAGATGACCAACGAAGAACCTCTTCCCAAAAAGGTTCGCTTGAGTGAAACAGACTTCAAAGTTATGGCTCTAGATGAGTTAATTCTAAGATGGAAGCATGAAGTATGAAGCATATGTGCAAGCTTTCCAGGGCAAGTACACAGATCTTAATTCTAATGATGTAACTGGCTTAAGGGAATCTGAAGAAAAACTGAAGCAGCAACAACAAGAGTCTGCACGCAGAGCAACCAAGGAACAAGAGATGCAAGAGTGTACAACTCAGATCCAGTATCTCAAGCAAGTCCAGCAGCCGAGCGTTGCCCAACTGAGATCAACAATGGTAGACCCAGCGATCAACTTGTTTTTCCTAAAAATGAAAGGTGAACTGGAACAGACTAAAGACAAACTGGAACAAGCCCAAAGTGAACTGAGTTCCTGGAAGTTTACGCCTGATAGCCAAACAGGCAAAAAATTAATGGCGAAGTGTCGAATGCTTATCCAGGAGAACCAAGAGCTTAGAAGGCAGCTGTCCCAGGGACGTATTGCACTACTGGAAGCTGAGTTGGCTTTACAGAAGAAATATAGTGAGGAGCTTAAAAGCAGTCAGGATGAGCTGAATGACTTCATCATCCAACTGGACGAGGAAGTGGAGGGCATGCAGAGTACCATTTTGGTTCTTCAGCAACAATTCAAAGAGACGCGTCAACAGCTGGCTCAGTACCAACAGCAGCGGTCTCAAGCCTCCAACCCCAGTACCAGCAGGACTACAGCTTCTGAGCCTGTGAAACAAGCAGAGGCCACGGGGAAAGACTGCAGTCGCCTGGCTAACGGACCAAGTAACAGCTCCTTCCATCATAGGACGTCTGGGTCTGGACTTCATAGGGAGGGGAACACAGCTGAAGATGACTCTCCTCCTTCTCCAGGGAATGGGAATAAGGCCTCCAATAGCTCTGAAGAGAGAACTGGCAGAGGAGGTAGTAGTTACATAAACCAACTCAGTGCTTGATATGAAAGTGTAGACTCTCCCACGGGCAGTGAAAACTCTCTCACACACCACTCAAATGACACACACTCCAATCCTGACCCTCAAGAGTAGAAAGCTGTGAGCGGGAAGGGTAACAGAACTGCGGGGTCCCGCCACGTGCAGAATGGTTTGGACTCAAGTGTGAATGTACAGGGTTCAGTTTTGTAACATATTTCCAGCAAATTTTTATACAGTGTCATTTAATTTGAGGAAGGATACTGTCCAGAAAATTAATGCATACTTTTGTCACAATTTGCCTTTTTTGTGGGTGTGTGTGTTGTTTTTTTTTTCTTTTCCTTTTTTTTTTTTGCTTCAATACCTGTGCCACTTTGGAAATTGTACCAATTAATTACTTTGAATCTTTGAATGTTGCTAAAGAGACATTTTGTGCAGGGTCAAGTTATTTTTATGAGTTAATGTGAAGTTGTAAATGGAAATCTTTCTTAAGGTATAACACAATGATGTGTATAAATCTGTGTATATCTAGAACCCGTGCTGTGTAAGGGCATTCTTATTCCTGCTGTTATTATACTTATGCAACAGTCAGAGTTATTATAGTAGATGTGGTTGATGACTGTCAAGTTTGCCCACTACACTAGTTTTCTCACTAAAAGTTGGACTTGTTTATGGGGTCCTGTAGTAGTTTCTGTGTTAGAAAACAGTTTTTTCCACCATACATCTGTGCATTTTCTCTTTAGGTAACTGAATGTTTAAGAAATTGTGTGCATAGTTGCTGAGTTTTTATAAATTGTTGTATCCTGTTAATGCATATGGTTCTGTGACTCCAATATATCTGGTACCTGTACTGACCAAACCTGAACAAAAATTTTTATTGTAATTTCATAAAAAAACCACAACAATAATAATATATTTTAGTCTTACAACAACCCTATAGTCTATAATTGTCCCATTTACTGATGGAGAATCTGAAGTTTAGAGAACCACATAGCTGACTAAGAAAAATTGGATGAGTCTGACTCTTTATCTATTTTTCTACATTCCTTAAATGAGTGAAGGACTAGATCACAAAAGAAATAGACAAATTACCAAGAAAAAAAATATTGAAAATATTCTAAATGTATTACTAACCCAAAGAAAACAATCCAAAACAGGTAAATCAAAGCAATACTGAGAAACTTCTTCTAGTACTTATCTGATTAAGGTTTTTTTCAAGATGTTGATTCAAATTATTAATATTTGTGTGTTTAGAAGAAAACAGATGTACACACACTCTCATACATCACTGACAAAGATTTTTAGCAGAGTTATAGTGTAAACTTCTCTAAATTTTTTATGTCTGTATATCCTTTAACTCGGGAATTATTTTTTGTATAAGCTACTCTATAAATATTCTTTTCTGTTATTTTCTTTCTTTCCTGTCCTTTTAGTGACCTTTTGCTTTTTACATGTATGATATCCTAATGTCATCCTACAATTTGTCTGGTCTTTAGTCATTAGTGTTCAATGAGTTAAATATACTTTTGGAATGTCTTTAAATTCAGGTGGATATATTTCAGGTCATATTTTGGCTCTCCTAGACTTGTTTCCATTTCTTCAGTTGGCCCTTGGCCTTGCTCTAAGTAATGAAATTGAATTTCTCCATTTTCTTTTTCTTAACAATATTACTCTATAGAAATCATTCTCTCATATACCCAAAGATGTTTATTGCAACATTATTGTTAATGAAGTGAATTAAAAAAATCCCTGTAAATAACCTAAACGTCTATAAATTAATAAAATGACCAAATAACTATGACGTTCAAACTTTGGAATATTATAATTTTACTAAAGAAAATAAGCTTATGTGGTCAGGTCTTCATGGTATATTAGTATTTGATCAAACAGGGGAAAATAAAGTTTCAGATCAATATGCAGAGCGTGATGCTAGTTACAGAAATAAATTAATGATAATATGCTCCATAGATGGACTTACTTGGGTATGTGGTAGAACTGATGTCCTAGGATTGAGAAGATATGGGGAAGAAATGAGAAAAAGAGGTGACAGGAAAGAAAAGAACGGGAACTTTGAGTTTTTAAATTCTTTATTCTGAGAGAGATGTATTGGGTTTATGTACTGCCTGGGGTTCTTAGGTAAATGTGGATAAATAACTTTCCCTTGCCATCCCTGTTTCTTCATCTCTAACATGGGGACGGTAGTACCTTTGTTTTAGTGTCCTTTTGAGGATGGTCTACATTAATCCATGTAAAGAATTTAAGAAATGGCCTTCATTATAAGTTCTCAATCAATATTGGCTGTTATTTTCTTGGACCAGACATTATGCTAAGTGCTTTCTATACGTGATGTTACATAGTCAAGGAAATCCTATGATGTAGTCTTTATGGAAACTAAGAGTTAGAGCTCATAAGAACAAAACTCTGTTTTATTGCTTCTATTTTATAAAGTTGAGGAAACCAAGAGTTAGAAAAGTAGTTTTGCTCATAACTATAGAGAGATAGCCTAATTCCAAAGCCTAGTGAGCTTATCTACTACCATATATAAAAAAGAGAGAAGAGAATCAAGATAGAGAAGTCAGTTCTCAGTGAGAGGAGAGGCAAAAAGAGACTTCACTGTATTTTATCTCCTGCAGGGACCTGAGATACTTTTGGGGCCAATACAGGGCCAGGCCAAAGAAAGGCGGGGTGGGTGGAGCTCAACTAGAGGAGAAGGAATAAATGCCCAATCCTGACCCACAGCAACAACCTGTCATTCGTTCGTCCTCAGTGCAGGGCAACAGGTAAGTGCTACTTTCAGTCCAATGCCATCTCTGGTCTGCCTGCCCATCTCAGAGCTCTTTGTATACTGATTCCCTGGTCTGACTAGATCTGACATTTTCTGTATCTGTATCTTGGAACTTTTATTATTTTTTTTTCCTTTTCCACTCCAGTGTCTCTTTTGGTTTCTCTCTGTTTTCTGTTTTCCTGTCCTTCCTTCCATTCCACCCACCCCGTTGATTAGTGTTCAAGATTACTCTCACTTCATCTGTCTGACACTCACTCACTTTCTCTTTTTTACTTTCCTCTATGATCTCTCTGTATCTTGCTTTCTCAACTTCTCTTGCTCCTCCTTTCTGTCTTTTTCCTCACCTCTTTTAGTCTCTTTGAATTTCTGTCTCTATTTTCTTCTTTTCCCAGAAAGATACTTTGACATTTCTTCCTCCAATTCTCTATTCCTTTATTTTTTTATACATCATTTTTTTGGCTGATCACACAGTTGAAAGGATTAGTCTAGGGGGTCAGGGTGGGGGGGGAATTGAGAGGATGTGGGAATGGTAGCAACAACTAACTGGCTAGGAAGAGATCATTAAAACTAAGAGGAGAAAATGAAAGAGGATCACTATACCCTAAAAACTTTGCATCTTCACTCTAATTCACGGTGGGATCCTAGGCAAGTCACTCATTATTGGGCAAAAAGGGCAGGTTGGTTATTATTTTTTTCAACCTCTTCTAATTTGATGTTGTCTTCTAATTTTCCCCCCCATTTCTATGAGTGTCTGATTTTCCAATTTCTAGCATCTAAAATTCTATAACTCAGTAGTGGGGGAAGTGCAGAAGGAAGAAAGTTAGGCCTCACATTTCCAACTTCTGAAAAGTAACCACTTCTCCATCATAGCTGATTATTGCAAAGCAAGCCCACAAAGAAAGAAGGGCACAAGGAATGGTGACATGAACGGTTTGGGGCTCTTTACTGGGATAGAGTTGTCGTTCCTTCTGGGTACTAACATAATAGAGGATTTTAAAGACTAGTTTATCTCGTGTTGCTATAACAGAAATACCACAAGCATATAGTTTTAATAAACAGAAATTCATTCTCTCAAAGTTTAGGAGGCTAGAAGTCCAAATTCAGTATGCCAGCTCTTTTAGTGTTGATATGTGGAACCAACTCATACTTTAACCTCTAGCAGGTTTTTAGAGGCTATAAATCACATGGGGGAAGATTTCCTATCTTTTTTCCACAAAGCATCTTGTGGATTTGAACCATGTGTCTTTCAATTGGCAGAATAACTTCTTACCACTTGGCCATCATACTAGCTCTTGAGGAAGATTTTATTTTTGTCCTTTCAACATCTGTTTGACCAGCATCCCTTGGAGATGCCCATATATCTTGATATGAATCTTCTCTTGAGTTCAGAAAGTTCTCAGTGCAGAGACATTGATTCAAGGGACATGCTTCTCTAGCAGCTCTTTTATTCTTGATGGTAGACTGTCAAGTCCCTCACTCTCTATTCATTTCTTCCTTTAACTCTTGTAAGACAAAATGTGATGCAAGTCACATACCAGAGAAACTCCTTCTATGTCAGATCAGGGCTATGACTTGAATAAGAGTGTTGTATCCACCTCTATCCTATTTTTAAATTTTATTTTATTAATTTTAATGAACATTTACAGAGATTTTGGATTTCCATTCATTCATTGTTACACTGTTTTCTCTACCCCCCTCCCCAGTTCGTTCCTCTCCTTTCCCCCCTTGAAAGTCTGTTTTAATTGTCCCATTGCCACAGTGCTTGTCAAAACCAGTTCTGATTAATCTCCTTTGTCAGTGTGTACTTTGCCATTCTCTATCACTCCTCCCTGAGAGAGATTTCACCTTGATTCATAAGGAAAAAGGGGGACGGCATATTCTCTTAGCTACTTCCTGCTGAAAAGGGACGCTGTAGGTTTCAGGGTGAAGATCTTCTCTCACTACTCTAAAGGGCCCCTTTGGCAATAGGAAACACATAGACTATTATGGAGATTGATTTTGGAATTTAGATGCACTGTTATCAATTGTGCTTAGCCATACATGTTCATATCCCTGAAGATGCATCATGGAACTGTTATAGCCTAGAAGACACAAATTTAACTAACAGGTACTAAAGGTACATGAGTCAAAAATTAAAAGCAATAATGTTCCAAGTAGAGGTTCTAACAGTGGCACAAATCAAGTTACAGAGGGAAGGTAGTTCTTAAAATAAAAGGCTTATTGACTAGCATTTTGTCTATTATAGGATAAAGGCTGGGAACCACAAGATGTAGAGGCTCAACTGTGTCATTTATTGTTCTTCACCTCTATCCTCTTAGAACTGATTGATTAAATCAAAGCACATCATGGAATAATTATATCATTATATAACTGGCACAATATTGAGAATCATAACGTAACCAAGTTGACAGACTTTGCTGTGAGAAGAGGAGGATGTGGGACACAATCCAATCCATGACATGCAGGGAAAATTTTTTTATCAATGTGCCACTTGGCCTAAAATTCCACTCTCATCTATTTGGGTGAAAACATAGATAAACGGCCCTTACTGATTATTACCATACAGTGGGTATGCATGTTATTAAAAGACAGAATGAATGTTGTGGTTTTGTTATGTGCCATTGAGTTGGAACTGACACATAGCCAATCTTTTGGGTTTTCAGAGAGTGTAAACAGAATAGGAGGAGACTGCCCATCTTTCTCCTTCAGAGCAGCTGATGGATTCAAATTGCATGTCTTTGCGTTGTCAGCTTAACTTAACTCCTTACCAATAGGCCACCAGAGCTCCCTTAAATGAGAAATGTTTAGCAATATCCGAAATTCTACTTCAGTTAGAAATATGTTCCTTTAGTAAAGGTATTTGTCATGGTTCAAAATTAAATGTCCTCAAAGAGACTCATAAACAGCAGAGGGGATAAACGCCTGGAGTCCACGGCTCTTGCAAACTCGGGCTGTGGAAACTCTCAGTCAAGAAAATATGTAGTACTATTTGAATTTCAAATCCATAACAGCTCAGGAACCATCTGGCCTAGATTAAAAAGGGTTTGGTAATTATGTATTCTGTGATCCTAGACCAATATTCTGGGACCCCAGTTTCACGCATTTAAGATAGAATTTGTATTAGTGTCTCTTTCTCAGAACATAATACTGAGAACTAAGAAAATAAATGCATGTGAAGTATTTACAGCAGGCATAGTAACTGCTCTGTGATTATTTAGCTATCAGAATCAGATGGGATCTATGCAATTTTCTAGTTCAATATCTGTGAAAAAATTATT
The DNA here is from genome assembly GCF_000299155.1 of Elephantulus edwardii. NCBI lineage: Eukaryota > Metazoa > Chordata > Mammalia > Macroscelidea > Macroscelididae > Elephantulus > Elephantulus edwardii. The sequence goes on from NW_006399989.1 coordinate 70,551, forward strand.
GCTCAGAGAAGGAAAGTACAGAGCCCAAGTTCACATACAATAACGAAAAATTTGGTTAGAATCAGATATTTAATTTTTCATATTTTCTTTTACTTTCTGGGGAGTTCTGGAACATACTCCATAGGTAGTTGCATTGCTAACCCAAAGGCAGTGCTTCTATGGCAGTTCAAATCCACAAGTTGCTCAATGGAAGAACAGGAGAAAGATAGGCTGTCTCCTTCTGTGTAATTCACTGTTTGAAAACATGCTGGAGGTCAGCTATGAATCTATACCAACTCAAAAACGATGAGTGTAAGCATGTTTGTACCTTCAATTTCTCTACATAGAAGATATAAAAACAATAAACCCACCGAAATAGAGCTGATTCCAACTCAACAACCCTTCTTCAGGTTTATGAGACTATAAATCTTTTGCCTATAGAGCAGTTGGTGGATTCAAACTGATGAACTTTCTGTTAGCAGTGCAATATAATATATAATGCAGTATTCCACCAGAAAGTCTTTATAAAAATAATAGTTAAACTCATTGCCATCAGGCTAAATAAATCAATCTGGAGGAGACTGCTCATTTTTTCCCCATGGGGCAACTTGTGGATTTGAATTTCCTGCCTTTGAGTTGGCAACACAGCTCCTTACCCTCTAGGCCACCAGAGCTCTCTCAAAAATATTTAATAGTTAGTATTTATTCAACATTTAACTCTAAGACAAGCACTCTACATACATTTTATATGGATTATCATACTAAATATTCTCATCTCTATTATGTTGGATTTCCCTATTATTATCTGTATTTTCGAGAAAACCGAGCTGCTCCTTGGAGGCAAGGATTCTAAGGCTTAGTCTGACATACTTTGGACATGTTGTAAGGAGGGACCAGTCCTTGTAAAGTGACATCATACTTGGAAGAGTGGAGGGACAGCGCAGGAAGGGAAGACCCTCTATAAGGTGGATTGATTCAGTGAGTGGGGTAATCAAGATGGGTGTATCAGAGAGAGTGAGGTTGGCACAGGACAGAACAGAGTTTAGGGCTGCTGTACATAGGGTTGCTATGAGTTGCAAGCGACTTGACGGCACATAGCAACAACAACAATACACAAATCATTACCAGAAAATAATACTTTCTGTACTTGTTGCCGTTGGTGAGTACCATCAAGTCAGAACCAAGTCCTTCTTTCTCTGATTTATAGCCTGATGAAAAACTCATTGCCATCAGAGCTCCCTTTATAAAAATAATACTGTTATGCCATCATAGAGAGAGACAGGACTCATCCCTGATAAATTCCCTTCCTGACCACGCAGTGTTTCCCTGCTCTGTTCTGAAGACTGCTTCATGGTCCAAGTTTAGGTTTTGCATAAGCATAATCAAGTGTTCTGGGATTCCCATTCTCCTCAAGGTTAACCACAATTTATTGTGATCCACACAGGATAGTTAATTAAACACAGACATTTCTCTGGTACTCTTTGCTTTCTGCCAAGAACTATCTGAAATTGGCAATAATGTCTTTAGTGCCATGATCTCTTCTAAACCCAGCTTGTACTTCTGGTAGCTCTCTGTCAATATTCCGGTCATTTCTGGATAATCATCAGCAGGATTTTGCTTGAGCGTGATATGAGTGATACTGTACAATAATTTCCACACTCTGTTAAGTCACCTTTTTTTTAAATGAAAATAAATATAGATCCCTTTCAGTCAGTTGGCCAGGTACCATAGACTGCCAAGAAAACAAATACGTCTGTCTTGGAGATGGTGAAACCAAGTTTTTCCTTGGAGGCTAGGATTTTGAAGCTCTGTCTCACCTACTTTGGGCATGTGGCCAAGACAGACTGACTGATCCTTAGAAAAGGATATCATGCTCAGAAAGGTGGAGGCACAGCACAGAAGAAAAAGACTCCAGATGAAATGGATTTACACAGTTACTAGGGCAATGGGGGTAGGTGTATCAGAGTCAGTGAGATTGGCGCAGGACAAGGCAGGCTTCAGAATGGTTGTACATAAGGCCTCTATGAGTCATAAGTGACTAGACAGCACATAACAACAACAACAACATATGCCATCAAGTAGGAACTGACTCATAGTTGACCCCTCGGGTTTTTGAAAACTATACATCACAAGGGAGGAGACTGTCCATGGAGCAGCTGGTGGATCCAAACCATGTATCTGTCTTTGAGTTGGTAGTGCAGTTCCTAGTATAAAGTATTATTAGATACTAATGCACAGCAGTCTTTTCCAAGTTGAGTGATCTTCCTCTCATCCTCTACTTCCCAGCATGAAGTCCTTCTCCAAGGACTAGAAAATACTCTCAACAAGATGAATTGACACAATGACCACAACAATGGGCTTGAGCATATCAGAGATGATAAGGATGCTGTAGAATAGGGCAAGGGTCAGATCTGTTATTCAAAGGGCTGTTAGGTGTCATTGTTGTCTTGATGGTAACAACATTATCAGTCTGACTCCAGAGCCTGTACTTTATCTAAAATTATTAATTTTTAAATTTCATTTTACTCATTTCACCTTATGGTAAGTAGTGGGATGGAATAGAAACAGATCTCAGATGTTATGGGTACACAACAATGTAAGGCCCTACAACTAGAAGTGCTTTTAAATTATTTTTCCTCATATATCTCAAAGATGCTCAGGTAAAGAGAGAGGAAAAAATTCAATAAAGGCATCTCAGAAGAGGAGAATCTTGAACTAGAACTAGGAAAACTGGAGTTTTTATTTTGCTCAGACCCTAAAAATACCATTGCCAAATGATGAAACTAGTTCTAATTCTACACATGAGAATAGATGCTAAAATACCATGGATTTTACTCCTAATATTGGAATGTTTCTTTCCTACAAGTCTCTATGATATTATTAGTATTGCCAGTGTTAATGCTAGTTAAAGAAATTTACAGGAGCAATTTTCTTATTTACTCCTCCTTGGGTCATTCATCCCTCCAGCCAATTACTAAGAGGCAATTCCAGGAAGAGGCTCCTCTTCTCTTCCACGCCCTACTCTCAGACTTGGGAGTGGTCAGACTCTAATGGTGATAACAGCTGAGAACTTTTATCTGTGGTGTGCAGGTTCAACCCTGAGTTCTTTAGCCTTTGCAGGCACTTCTTTTGGTACAGAAGGAAAATTCCTATATCTAGATACTAGTTAGACATTGGATCAAATTAATTACCCATCATGTGAGGTAAGCACCATCTGTCAAGTTTGACAGATAATAAAAACTGAGATCCAGAGAAGGGAAGTGACTTGTCCAAGGATACCTAACAAGGGAGTTGAGGAGCTAGAATTGGAAAAAGCTAACATTCATTTAAAACTTAACTATGTATCAGGAACTTAATTTTTTTAAAAAGGCTTAATATGGGTTATTTTTAAAATTTCTTTCAGTGATCTTCTGCTTTCACTAATTTCAGGATTTATATACTATGGCTACATATCAGCTCGACCAGTGTGCATGTGATACTCTGATACAACAAAGGGAAGAAATTACTTTGTGAATTAGAGGGAGAGTACTTAATCTTTGAGATCAGGAAGTGAGAGAGCTTGTAAGGAGATTAGGCTACAAGTGCTTCTTGTACATTTGTCCTTCACAACATAAGACCCTATATACTAGAGGTGTTGTTACATGTTTTTACCTCATATCTATCCCATTGTCCTGTCCCTCACATTGTCTTGCATTTTGAAGATAGTTCTTCAATTTGTCTTTTTGTTTCATTTTGTTTATTCCTCTTGTTCTGTCCTTCTCTGTGTATCTGAACCCACTCTCCCATACTAATTTCCAACATGATTTAGCCACCATTATTTTTGGGTTTAGAACGGATCGTGGTACTAGGGATTTTGTAGCTGATGTTAGATGGATCTTAGCTGAAAGCAGGGAATACCAGAGGAATGTCTATCTGTGTTACATTGATTATGCAAAGGCGCTTGACTGCGTGGACCATAACAAACTGTGACTGACTCTGAGAATGGGAATCCCAGAACACTTGATCAGTCTTCAGAACAGAGCAAGGGAACACTGCACGGTTCAAAATTGGGAAGGGCGTACGCCAGGGATGTGTCCTATCACCATACTTTTTCAACCTGTATGCAGAAGAGATCATCCACGAGGCTGGGCTCGATGAGGAGAAATGCGGCATCAGGATTGGTGGAAGATCTATCAACAATCTGCGTTATGCAGATGACACAACCCTGCTTGCTGAAACTGAGGAGGACCTGAAATGCTTGCTGCAGAGGGTCAAGGACTGCAGCCTCCAATATGGATTGAGGCTCAATGTCAAGAAGACAAAGATTCTCACCACTGGACCAATTGGCAGCATCAGGATGGATGGTGAAGAGATTGAGATTGTTCACAGCTTTAGTTTGTTTGGCTTCACAGTCAACACTCTTGGCACCAGTAGCCAGGATATTAAAAGGCGTATTGCCATGGGAAAGTCTGCTTTTCTGGACCTCTCCAAAGTACTGAAGAGCAATGGTGTCTCTCTGGAGACTAAGGTGCGTCTGATACAGGCCATGGTCTTTGCAGTCACTTGTTATGCATCAAAGAGTTGGACAATGACCAAGGAGGATAGAAGGAGAATTGATGCCTTTGAGCTGTGGTGCTGGAGAAGAGTATTGAGAATGCCATGGACTGCTAGGGAAACAAACAGATTTGTCCTGGAAAGGGTTAAACCGGGTAGCTCCTTAGAGGCAAGGATTCTGAGGCTCCATCTAACATACTTTGGACATGTTGTGAGGAGAGACCGGTCCTTGGAGAAGGACATCATGCTTGGGAGGGTGGAGGGACAGCGCAGGAGGAGAAGGCCCTCTATGGGGTGGATTGATTCAGTGACTGGGATAATTGGGATGGGAGTGTCAGAGACAGTGCGATTGGCACAGGACAGGGCAGAGTTTAGGGCTGTTGTACATAGGGTCGCTATGAGTTGCAAGCAACTCGATGGCACATAACAACAACAACAACAACAACAACATATCCGTATTATTAAGTTTTGCCATTTTTCTCTACTCTCTCCTCTTTGTACTTTTAGTAACTGTTTTCTACAAAAAACCAAGAGTTGCAGGTTCAGTTTCCAGGAAATCTGTAGAAGTTCATGTAATTGTAACAAGACTTCAATGATATAATTCAGGAGATGCACCAGAACTGTACCACCTTCTAATGGACCTGAATAATGCTTCTCTTCCTCTAACTCTTCTTTGTCCTCTGCAATTTCTGACCCCATTTCTTTATTATCTTTTTGCCTGGCAGTGATTTTCTCTAACTCTTAGCTTTTCTCCTCTTCTCAATCCTTCTGTGTCGTCTTTGTCATCATTGTCTTCATCATCGTCATCTTAGTCTTCTTCTTCTTCTTCTTCTTCTTTTTCTTTCTCTCTCTCTCTCTCTCTCTCTCTCTCTCTCATTTTTTTCTTCTATCCCTAGTTTTCTGAGTCTTCAGGACATCTTGACACTTCCTTGTGCTCTTTTTGCATCTCTTTGCTTATCTGTGTCTACCTCTAGCCTTGCCTCTCACTTTCCTTCTGTTCATTTCTTTTTGTTAAAATAGTTATTTTTGTCTGTCTACTTTAATACTCCTCCTCTGCTTCCTAATGGGTACCTCTTCTGCTTCTCTTTATATGTCTCTCCTTTTCTACATTTATATTCCTCTGTTCCTCCCTTTGTTTCTGTCTTTTTTCTCTGGCAGACTATCTCTCTTCTCTGTCGTTCGATATCTGTGTCATTTAATATCTCTCTCTTTTGTCTCAGACTTTTCCTTATCCCCAGTTTCTTATTATTCTCTTTTCCTGTCATTCTGGATTAGTATTCCTCTTCCTTTCTGTTGTCATTTCTATTCCTTCCTTTCCCCTGGCATTGCTTTCCTTCTCTCCCTAAATTTCTTCCAACTCCACCACTAGCATACATAACCTTGCCCTTTCTCTGCTTTTCTCATTTTCTTTTCCTCTGTAGCATCCCCTATTCTCCTCCTTATTCCATTCAAATCCCTATTTAGGCATTGATTTACTGCCAAATTAAAATTTATTGAGCACCTATTATGTACAACTTGATTGCTTTTTTTATGACCTCTGTCTCTTTTCTCTCCTCTCATAACTGCTCCTTGCCTGTCTTCTACCTTCATGGGGCTCTACTTTTGCTTTCTCCTTTATCTGTGCTATTCCCCGCTCAAACATTTTTTTAAATTATTTTGTGTTGGTTTGCATACAAAATTAATGTACATCGTGTTTCACAGTTTTCTTCATTTATATTGTGTTTCATTCCCATATGTTGTGTTTTATAAAATTAGTCACCATTGAACTATGCCCATCATTACACTGTTTTGCAGGTCCCCAACAAATCTTTCTCATTTCCTTTACCCACTCCCTCCACCTACCAAATTGTGTGACCCTGTCGTTTCCCCCCTGCATATCCTTGTCCTGCTGCTCCCACGCTTCCCCCTCGTGAGACACCATACGCATTGATAGTTATCCATCTGTTTGATTGTGGGTTTGTTTGTTTTATTAAAAAAAACACCTATTTTCAAGCCCAAAATAAACTCACAGACAGCAATATACCAGTGTAAGAGCACACGAATCTATAGTCTAAAGCTTCCTCTTTCTTTCTGTTCTATGAATCTCCATAAACTGGTGCTTGTAATCTCCAGCTCCTTCTCCTTCCTCTGGCTGGGTCTGTTCAGGAAATAGTATGGGCCAAGCCTCAGGAACCTTGGAAAGCCAGTTTTGGTTGTTTGTTTGTTTTTTAATCTGTGGTCTTAAATGTTGTCTAAAGGAATGATAGACTATCAACTCCCATATTGCCACACACTAACATATTTCAATGATTTTCACTGTCATTAAAGGGGTATGTGACAGAATCTGGGTTAGAGTCCAGATTTCCTGACCTCTAGCTGAGATTTAGGGACCTCTCCAAAGTACTGAAGAGCAATGGGTCTCTCTGGAGACTAAGGTGCATCTGATATAGGCCATGGTCTTCGCAATCACTTGTTATGCATCAGAGAGTTGGACAAGGACCAAGGAGGATAGAAGGAGAATTGATGCCTTTGAGCTGTGGTGCTGGAGAAGAGTATTGAGAATGCCATGGACTGCTAGGGAAACAAACAGATTCATCCTGGAAAGGGTTAAACCGGGTAGCTCCTTAGAGGCAAGGATTCTGAGGCTCCATCTAACATACTTTGGACATGTTGTGAGGAGAGACCGGTCCTTGGAGAAGGACATCGTGCTTGGGAGGGTGGAGGGACAGCGCAGGAGGAGAAGGCCCTCTGTGGGGTGGATTGATTCAGTGACTGGGTTAATTGGGATGGGAGTGTCAGAGACAGTGCGATTGGCACAGGACGGAGCAGAGTTTAGGGCTGTTGTACATAGGGTCGCTATGAGTCGCAAGCGACCCAACAGCACATAACAACAACAACAACAGCTGAGATTATTTTCTCTACCTCTGAATAATAGTCAGTTTCTTATTACCTCCTCTGACATCCTGTTGGTGTTTTTTAATGTTGGGAGAAAGTTCTTGAACTAGTGAATACAGCACATATTAAGTAGAAAACTACAGGCAAAGGATTTAGGGCAGAAATGACTCTGCTTTAGTAAGAACCTCATGATTGAATCTCATCTCTTTTACACCTTCCACAGAACGTCAGGCTCAAGATGGCAGTGGCTCTGTTGCTAGGGTGCTGCCCAGTACTTTTTCGGGTCCCCACAAACTTCCTGGGCAAAGTGGTTAAGACTCACCAATTCCTGTTTGGTGTTGGACGCTGTCCCATCCTGGCAACCCAAGGACCAACCTGTTCTCAAATCCACTTTGAAGCAACTAAAGCTGGAGGAAGTGAAGACATTACTGGTAAATGGGAAGATTTTCTAAATCTTGGAAAAATTGGGACACAAGGTTTCAAATTATGTTGGCCATCATTGTCTAAAAATTAGGAGGGATCATGTGAAAAATATTAAGGGAAGATTAACTGGCCTGATAAAGATAACTGGGATCTGTTTCAGTGAAAAACAGTGTCACTCTCATGTCCCTCATATGCTATACTCTAGTTATGATAAAACTTCCTAAAACTGCCTGAATCAACCTTATCTTCTTAAGCTTCTATGACTTTGTTTCTATATTTTCTTTAACTTCAGTCAACTCTCTCCTCTACCTTTTACATAAGTATCTCATACCTTGTCTTGACTACTTAGCTTAGGCATCACCTCCTCTTAGAAGTCTGCCTAGACCTTCAGCCTGTACAATTTCAACTCTGGACTTCAATAGCCTCTGTCTTTCCTCCTCTATCAATATTTAGTGTAATATGTCTTCAATATGTATCACTCCCACCAACCTAGGACAGAATATAGGGCTTGAACGTAGAGGAGGTCTCAGTAATCACTGTTAAATTGAGTTTATGGCTAGAAATTAATCTCCACTTACTCTGTTACCTTTTCATAGACTCTCCATCTCTAGCCAGGGGTCACTGTCCTTTCATGCTGTCAGAACTCAAGGAGGGGAAAACCAAATTTGTGCAGAAGGCAGCCCCAGAAATCCAAGAAGATGTGAAAGCTTTTAGAAAAGGTTGGAGTTAAGTTCTACTTTATCTAACCTCGACTCCTAGTGTTTGAACACATTTCATTAGAGTCCTGGGCTAGGCTAATCCAAAGGCATCTAATAAATACACATACCATGATGAGAATCCCAGTTTTTCCCCCAGGAAGTCATGGTAGGTTTAGGGTTGTGCACTGAAATGCAGACCTCTATTCTATCCCCTCCCCCAAACACACTCTCTCTCTCTCTCTCTCTCTCTCTCTCTCTCTCTCTCACACACACACACACACACACACACACACACACACACACGGTGGGATCTTGTAACTTTCAGTCATTGATATGAGCTCTCTCTCTCTCTCTCTCTCTGCTTCCTCCACTTCAGGTAGTGAAATGGATTTCACTAGGGACTCTTGCAGCTAAAAAAATAAACAAATAAACTGAGTTTTCATAAAAGAGAAATGTTGGGGAGCAAACACATTCTTTATAAGGGTGTAGACTCCCAGATCAGTTCAACTGGTACAATTCATAGCTGACCTTCTAGCAAGTTTTCAGAGGCTGTAAACTGCATGGGAGAAGATTGTTCATCTTTCTCCACAGAGTCAAACCACATTCCTTTGAGTGGGTAGTGTAGCTCCTTACCACTAGGCCACCAGGGTCCAACTACCCAAGATAATGACATTTGAAAGACCACATGTTGACATCTTTTATAGCTCTTCTAAGATATCACTAAACTGATAAACAAATCAACTACCACTGACTCATAGGGACCCTGTAGAATAGAGTAGAAGTACCCATAAGGTTGCCAAGGCTGTAAATCTTTACCAAAGTAGACTGCCTCATCTTTCTCCTGCAGAGAAGCTGGTGGGTTCAAACCACTGACCTTCCAGTTAGCATCTGAGTACTTTGGCTATTGGGCCACAAGTGCACCTTTTATGATATAATTGTTGTTGTGTGTACCTTAAAGTTGGAACCAACCCATAGCTGACCCTCCAACAGATTTTCAGAGGCATTTATTTGCGTGGAAGGAGACTGCCCATCCTTCTCCTGTGGAGCAGCTGATGGCCTCAAACCCTGTGCCTTCAGGATTGCAGCAGAGCTCCCTGCCACTAGATCAACAGAACTATCATGATATAATTGTTGTTGTTATTGTTATGTGCCATCGAGTCACCTGTGACCCATAACAACGCTATGCACAGCAACTCTGAACCTGTCCTACCCTGTCCTGAGCCAGTCTCACTAATTCTGACACAATTGTCATTGCCCCAGTCACTGTATCAATCCATCACTGGGGATCTTCTATGTTGTCTCTCCAACCTTCCAAGCATGTTGTCCTTCTCCAAGGACTGGTCTCTCCTGGCCACATGCCCAAAGTGTGTGAGACAGAGCTTCAAGATTTTAGCCTCTAAGGAGAGACCTGGTTTCACCCTATCCAAGAGAGACATATTTGTTTTCTGGGCAGTTCAGGGTATGTTCAAGACTCTTCTCCAGTACCACAATTCGAAGATATCCATTTTTCTTCTGTCATCCTTAGTCACTGCCCAGCTCTCTGATGCATAGAAAGTAATTTTGAAGACCATGGCCTGGATTAGGCACACCTTAGTCTTTAGATTGACATCGTTGCTTTTCAACACTCTGGAGAGATCCCTGAAAGCAGAGTTTCCCAATGCAATTTGTCTTTTGATTTCCTGACTGCTGGTGCCAAGAGTGTTGATTATGGAGCCGAACAAGCTGTAATTATTAACAACCTCAATCTCTTCTTCCTCTATCATGGTGCTGCCAATTGGTCCAAGGTGAGAATCTTTGTCTTCTTGATGTTAAGCTTCAATCCATATTGAAGATGACAGTCCTTGATCTTATGCAGCAAGCGCTTCTAGTCTTCTTCAGTTTCAGCAAGCAAGGTTTTGTCATCTGTATATTGTAGTTTGTTGATAAGTCTTCCTCAGATCCTGATGCTACATTCCTCCTCATAAAGCCCAGTCCCCTGAATGATCTGTTCTGCATATAGATTGAAAATGTATGGAGACAGGGTGCATCCCTAACATACTCCTTTCCTGATTTTGAATCATGCAGTGTTTCCTTGCTCTGTTCTGAAGACTGTTTCTTGGCCCAAGTATAGGTTTTGCATAAGCATAATCAAGTGTTCTGGGATTTCCATTTTCCTCAAGGTTAGCCACAATTTGTTGTGATCCACACAGTCAAATGCCTTTGCACAGTCAACGAAACACAGATTCCTCTGGTACTCACTGCTTTCTGCTAAGATCCATCTGACATTGACAATAATGTCTCTATAATGGCAATAATAGTGCCAAACCTCTTTTAAACCTAGCTTGTATTTCTTTTTTTTTTCCTTTTGTTGTTTTATTTTGAGCCAACACTAGAACAGAGAGAGAAGCCAGGATCAACTCACAAACAGATACAAAGCAAAGAGACAGAGAGACAGTGATTTAGAGGCCGGTCACCAGAAAGATGTCATCAGTGTGGGAAGATGCCCCAGATGGCAAGGCCTCTAAATGGATGGAACCAAGTGTTCAGTCACTCTCTCGCGCTTGGGTAGAATGTTCAGTTGGATGGCATTCACGTGGACACTGGGGTTGGGGGGGAGCTTCTCCAATCAGTCCCAGCCATTGTCCTTGATCATGTGTGCTAACTCAATGATGTATTTGCCTTCTTTATACTTCTGGCTGCTTTCAAAGGCGTGTTCATATTTCCAGCCCAGAGTGGTTTTGCAGTTTTCACAGTAAATGTCTGCAACTGCATGCAGTCCTGTTAGCAACACTCGCTCTTCTGCGGGCCCACAGCCCACATTAACTACTGAATTAAAGAGGTATGCACGTCCTTGACTTCCTTGGAACGACTTGGAAATGAGTTCATCGTGATTGGCCAAGTGAGCTCTGCAATGAATGCAGCTGTAGGTCCGGTGGCAGGAGGGCAAATACGCCTGGAAAGTCTTGGATCTCGTCATCTTCACCATTGGTGCCGCTGATTGTGGGGTGAACTCCGGGGCAGCCCACGAGGCACTCCCACAGGACGGGTCGCACGGGAAACACCGGAAGACGCAAGTAAAGGCCGTGGTTTGGCAGGAGGTAGGTGTGGGGCAGGCTCCACACACTGGTGATGTCTTCAGAGGAGGGACCTTCAAACAGAGGTCTAGTTCTCAACAGTCCGGCTGCAGGCTGCTCCGTCCTGCCAGCTCCAGGCTCGGCTCCGCGGGGGTGCGCAGTGGCACGGGTCGGCCCCGCTGGATCCCGGGCTTCGGGCGCGCTCTTAAAGCCACAGACGTCGTTGTCGCCGCCGCCGTCGTCGCCACCACCGCTCTGCATCCCTCCGGGTCCCGGCCGGGGGCTCCTAGCTTGTATTTCTGGTAGTTCTCTGTCCATGTACTATCCCAGTCATTTCTGGATGATCTTCAACAGGATTTTGCTAGTGTGTGATATTAGTGCTATTGTTTTATAGTTTCCACACTCTGTCACACTTATCCCCTTTTTGGAATGGGAATAAATATGCATCTCTTCCAGTCAGTTGGTCAAGTAGTTGTCCTCCAGATTTCTTGGCACAACACAACTTGGTGAGCTCATCCAGGGCAGCAACTGTTGAAATACGTCAATTGTTATTCCATCAATTCCTGGGGCTTTAATTTTTGCCGAGTCCTTGAGAGCAGCCTGCACTTCCTCCTTCACCATTGCCTCTTGATCATATGCTGTTTCTTGAAATTCTTCTGTCAGCCACTTCTTTTTGGTACAACGACTCTGTATATTCCTTCCATCTTCTTTTAATGCTTCCTGAATTATTCAATATTCTGTGCATAGCATCCTTAAGCATTGCAACTCACAGCTTGAATTTGTTCTTCTTTTCCTTCGGCTTAAGAAATTCTGAGTGAGTTCAGCCCTTTTGATTTTCTAACTCCAGCTCCTTGCGCATTTCATTATAATAGTTTTCTTTGCCTTCCTGATCTGCCCTTTGAAATATTTTATTCAGCTCTTTAACTTCTTGATTTCTTCCCTTTGCTTTGGCTTCTCAACACTCTAGTGCAATATTCAGAGTTTCTTCTGACATTCATTTTGGTCTTTTCTTCTTCTTCCTTCTTTGTAATGACTTTTTGCATTCTTCATGAATGATATTCTCCCACAGCTCATCTGGTCTTCATTCAATAGCGTTCAAGGCCTCAAACCTATTCCTGAGTTGGTTTTTTAATTAAGGAGGAAGAGACTCAAGACAAATTTTGATTCCTGTGGATATGACTTAACTTTCTTTAGATTTAATTTGAATTTGCATATGAGTAGTTTATGGCCTGTTCCACAATCAGTACCTGGCCTGGTTTTCACTGATGATATTCAACTTCTCCAAACATTTCTTCCACAGATGTAATCCCATCAAGTGAAATCCATGTGCATAGCCCATGTCTATGTTTCTTATGAAAAGTATTTATTATTAATAAATCGTTGACTGTGCAGAATTCTATTATTCTATTCCCATCCTCATTTCTGTCACCAAGTTCATATTTTCTGACTTCTGATGCTTCTTCCTGGTTCCCAACCTAGTCACCATTATTATGAATGCATCTTGGTTACATTTTCAATCAATTTCTGACTGCAACAGTTGGTAGAAATCATCTATTTCCTCCTCTTGGGCTCTAGTCTTTGGTGCATAAATGTGAATGATAGTGGTATTAACAGGTCTTCCTTGTATGTGTATGGATATTATCCTGTCACTCACAATATTGTATTTCAAGATGGATCTAGACATGGCCTTTTTAACTATGAAAGTGACCGTGTTTTTACTCACCATTTCGTCTCCAGCACAATAGCTCATATGATTGTCTGATTCAAAATGTCCCGTGCCAATTCATCTCACTTCGCTAATACCTAATATGTTAATATTTATGCTTTCCATTTCTGTGTTAACAATGTTTAGTTTTCCAACATTCATGCTTCTCACATTCCATGTACCAATCACTAGGTTGTTTTCTTACTGCTGTTCCTCCTCTTTTGTGTTTCTAAATTTGAGTGCTCAGTTGCCATATCTGTTAGTCTACTCTAAGTTGTGTTCTGCATAGGGTTTTCGAAAGCCTGTTATATTTTGGAAGTGGATGGCCAATCCTTCTTCCTAGTCTGTCTTAATTTGTATGCTTAGTTTTAGAACGATATCTGACAGACAAGCATTTTACCAAGCAGATAAAAACCACTTCTCTTACAGATATAACCAATACATTCACTGCCCTCCTCTCCCCCAAACACGTGTGTCTTGTCTCTTCCCTTTCCCTGCTCCATCACCATTTCTTGCACTATCACCTACCTGGTCAAACCCTCCATTCCCCAGCCACTTCTTGATATGATAGTTTATAATTTGGGACAAAAATTATATCTTAATGATATTCATGAAATGATAAAGTACACTGCCTTTTATCTACCTCCTAAGTGTAGAGATCTCAGAATGACTGCCTGTTTTTTCTCTCAAAAGAAAATTCTAGTGAAGAGGTTATGACTCACCTTATGGAAAATTCCCTGACCTTATATTACATGATTAAAAGTGATCCTATGAACAACAGATTAAAACCTTGCACTATCCTCAAAATCTTCTCCATGCTCAATCCCATTATTGTTTCAGTCACTGTGTTAATCTATATTGTTGAAGGTCTTCCTCTCTTTCGCTGACCCTCTACTTATACCAGCCTGGTGTCTTTTTCCAAGACCTGAACACTCTTAATAACATGTTCAAACTATGTGAGACAAGTTTTACCGTCTTTGCCTCTAAGGAGCATTTGGTTGCACTTCCTTCAAGACAAATTTGTTTGTTATTTTGGCAGTCCATGATATAGTCAATGTTTTTCACCATTACCACCATTCAAAAACATAAATTATTTGGTCTTCTTATTCATTGTTCAACTTTCAGATGTATACATAGCAGCTGAAAAATACTATGGCTTGGATCAGGCAGACTTTAGTCTTTAAACTGAAAATGTTACTCTTTAGCACTCTGGAGAGATCCTTGGCAATAGATTTCCCCAATGCAATACGTCTTTTGGTTTCTTGGCTGGATACAGAGCTTGTTAGATACAAGAATTTGAAGATGATTTTGGTTCTGTGCTTTCTTCAGCTTCAGTTGACTCTCTCTGCTACCCTACCCACATGGGTAGATGGAGAAGTCTTCCTCTGCATGTAATTTCTTCTTTCAGAAAAATGTTTTCTATATCATAAACTTAAATTTCTTATGTTCCATTGTGCTTAAAAGGAGAGAATATGCTTTCTTTTTTTTATATCACTCTCAATGGTCAATACAACCCCATATTTCTGTCACACTTGCCCAGTTCTTTGGCCTCAGTTAGCCAGAGGAAGCCACCATTATCCAGTGTCCAGGAGCCAAAGTAGCTCTCAAAGGTCATATACCTGATTCAGAACAGCATGGCTGTTGAGTTTGTTAAGGTGTCAGGAAAGGGAATTAGTGCTGAGAGGACTTCCGACACTAGATGAATGAGCTTTGAAACCAAAGGGAGTCCAAATTTACATTTCATTGTTGGCATTTGCTGAATTTGTGTACTTTGGCAAGTAAATAACACCTCTTTTCTGAACCTCAGAAGGATTTTAATACCACCTTAAATAGATTACCATGAGGAAGAAATAAAGTTGTATTTATATAAATTTTTTTAATTGGGAAAAACATATTGGGGGTACAAGGAGGTGAGGGTTGGGGGCAGAAGGGTGAGGATGGGCCAGGATGCAGTTGCAGAGCTGCACAGTT
>NW_006399989.1:85996-91295 GCF_000299155.1 Elephantulus edwardii
TCCAGTGGGGATGGCTGGTTGAACCCAGAGGCTCCATCCTCCTTTGCTTCCTTAGCTGTCAGTTGTATTTCCTTTTTGTCACTGGCACTAGGTTCCGGGTCAATTCTGGAGTAAAACTCAGAGTTAAGGTTACCTATAGCAAAGGGAGAAAACCTAAAGAAAACAAACTTGTGAGTTACAAATAGAAGGGTTTTGAGGATGTTGCTTTCAGGTTTACTGGGGGGGGGAGGTGGAAGAAGGTGGCCTAGGTAACCTTCTCTGGATACCTTAGGCATTCTTTTTTTTCCCTTCTCCTTCCCCACCCAGGGGTCAGATGGCACAATCTGGGGACTGAGGAGCTCACCCTGAGGGCTGCGATGGCTTGCCCCGAGCTGGGGGCCGAGGGCAGCCCGCCCTGGGCAGAGGGCCACGATGGCTCGCCCTGAGCCGGGGGCCGAGGGCAGCCCGCCCCGGGCAGAGGGCCACGATGGCTTGCCCCGAGCCGGGGGTCGAGGGCAGCCCTCCCCAGGGAGAGGGTCAAGAGCAGCCTGCCCCGGGCAGAGGGCCACGACAGCTCACCCTGAGCCGGGGGCCGAGGGCAGCCCATCTCGAGCAGGGCAACACCCCCCAGGAGCTGGGTGGTATACTCCTCCTCCAATTGCCCCTACCCCAGTCTGGTACCCTCGCCTGACTGAGGACTCTGTGGTCAGGGATAGTGTTTCCAATTCCAGCACTGCCACTTTTACCCCCCATAAGCGGTCATACTATATTTTGAAGTAGGTGTCACTGCCCTCCCCCTTTATATATGATAAAGGGAACCTGAGAATTGTGAACAGACTCCCCCCAGGTCTAACCATCTTTTGGCAGAAGCATTCAACAGAACAAAATATGTGGTGCATTTAGGATGTGGGTCCTCTTGTGCATGCTGCCACTGTTAAGGTCATCAGACTCACAGTGACTTTCAGCAATCCATTGCGTAGGTAATCGTCCTCTTTGGCCTGTCCAATGCATAGGTAATCATCCTCTTTGGCCTTTCCAATGCATAGGTAGTCGTCTTCTTTGGCCTGTCCAAGGAAACCCAAACCTGCAGATGGCGGGCATGCATCCCACCCCCCACCTCCTACGCAGGCAGCCAGCGGGGGTGTGCGCCCCCCCCCCCAGTGCGGAGGCCTGCGGGAGGCACGTGGCCCTCACAGCATGGGCTGCCATTGGGGGCACACCTCCCCACCCCGCTGCACGGGTGCTCGGTGGGTGTGCGGTCCCTCTTGTGCGGGCGGCCGGAGGGCACCCGCTTTCCCCACGGCCACCATCCTGGCTCCAAGAATTCTCTCCAGACCAAGTTCACCTCATGTCAGTGTGGTGGCTTCAATGTACCAGTCTTGAGGAGGGCCGGTGCCCAGCATCCATCCTGGGTGAGGGAATCCATTCGTTCAGGCTGTGGAAGCCTCATGGAGCTGCAGTGGCTGTGCGGCCCAGGGGGGGCTCGGCGACGGGGGGGGGGGTGGGGAGCCACGAGACTCACCCATTTCTCCTTGGGAATCCTTGAATTCCTGTTGTTGAGCCTCGATCTTCACTGAGGGCCAGTCATCAACTGTTTAAGTGTTCAATTATCAATAAGCCGATGTCTGTGGAAGGCCATAATGGCCCTGCTTTAAGTGGTTCGCTGCTCCTGCAGCTCACCACGCTGTCTCTGCCTCCGCCGCCATCTTGGATTTCCTCTGCTGGTTTTATCTATATAAATGTTTTTACACACTAGGCCATCAGAGCCCCCTAGCTTGTTGTGTTGTTGTTATTGAGTTGAGCACTACTCATAGTGACCATGTGAACAAAGGGCCTGAAGCCTTTCTGTAACTATTGACATTTATCAAAGTTCATAGAATTTCCAGAGGCATGTTGTTAGGAAGTGGATGCCACTCCTGCTTTCAATCAGTATCTAATAAATCTTGTGCAAATAACTAGTTTGTTAATAGCCGGGCTGTTACACCTACAAATAAGACTTTCAAATCTAGTATCATGAGGCCTTATTAAATATTAGGTTTATTCTTGTTATTTCTTCATCACACTTACCTCAGAAACCATCAGCCTTCACAGACATTTCTCTCCCTTTTATCTATCTACATTTATTTATTCATATTAGAATTTGTATTATTTTTTCTAACTAAAAAGGACTGTGACCGCTTTTAAAATATTTTTCAGAAACTATAAAGAAAGACATTTAAATCACCTAAGAGTTCTATCATTCACCACTTATTTTCTTTACACATACACACACACACACACACACAAACACACACACACACAGACAACTTTACTGCTCTCCTCGGACAATTTTTTTTTTAAATTATGATTATAAAAGTAACACTATTCTATCTGCAGTTTGGTGCTCTGCTTTATTCACGTTACAATATGCGATAGACATAATTTCATGCCCATAAATTCAGAGCGACATAATAATTCCTAATTGTTGATGTCTGTTCTGTAGTATGCATCTTTTATGGTGGTTTCCATCCTGAAGTCTATTTTATCAGAGTTTAGTATTGTCACTACTGTTTTCTTATGGATGCCATTTGCTTGGTATATTTTTTCCCTAGTTTTTGCTTTTTAGCCTATCTTTTGTAAGCAATATTTTATAGACTTTGGTTTTTTATCTACTCATTCTGCTACACTGTTTCTCTTGAGCAGTATGATTAAGGAATTTGCACTTAATGTGATTATTAAGAAGCCAGGTTTTATTGTTGCCATTTTACGGTTTCCTTTTCTGTTGTTGCTAGTTACTTTGGTCCACTTTGCTGACTCTGTTTGAAGGACTTCCTTAGAATTTCTTGTATAGTTGATCTTCTACTCATTAATGCTTTATTGTTATTGTTATGTGCTGTCAAGTCGCCTGTGACTCATAGTGTTCCTATGTGAGGTCTGCCCTGTTCTGAGCCAGTCTCACTGATTCTGACACACCTACACCCATTACCCTAGTTACTGTATCAATCCATCTTGTCAGGGGTCTTCCTCCCCTGGGCTGTACCTCCACCCTTCTGAGCAGATATCTTTCTCCCAGAATGTGGCCTCCTGGCCACATGCCAAAAGTATGTGAGATGGAACCTCTAAATCCTAGCCTCTAAGGAGAAACATGGTTTCTCCCTGTCTAAGACAGACTTACTTGTTTCCTTGGTGGCCCATGGTAAGTCCAAGATTCTTCTCCAACACCACAACTCCAAAGCATCAGTTCTTCTTCTGTCATCCTTAATCATTGTCCAGCGCTCTGATGAATAGTAAATAATTGCGTAGACCATGGTCAGGATCAGGTGCACCTTAGTCTCCAGACTGACATTGTTGCTTTTCAGTACTCTGGAAAGGTCCCTAACAATATATTTACCCAATGCAATTTGTCTTTTGATTTCCTAACTTCTGGTGTCAAGAGTATTGATTGTGGATCCAAGTAAGCTGTAACTGTTAACAATCTCAATCTCTCCTCCATCCACCATGGTGCTGCCAATTGGCCCGGTGGTAAGAATCTTTGTCTTCTTGATGTTAAGCTTCAATCCCTGTTGAAGAGTAAAGTCCTTAACCTTTTGAAGTAAGCACTTCAGGTCCACCTCAGTTTCAGCAAGCAAAGTTGTGTCATGTGCATAACATAGGTTGTTGATGAGGCTTCCTCCTATCCTGATGCCACATTCCTCCTCATAAAACCCAACCTCACAAATGATCTGTTCTGCATATAGATTGAAATGGTATGGAGACAGGATGCATCCCTGATGCACTCCTTTCCTGATTTTGAATCATGCAGTTTCCCCCTACTCTGTTCTGAAGACTGATTCCTGCTCCAATTATAGTTTCGCATACGCACAATCAAGTGTTCTGAGATTTCCATTCTCCTCAAGATTAACCACAATTTATTGTGATCCACAAAGCTATCAAATGACTTTGCATAGTCAATGAAATACAGATAGATATCTCTCTGGTACTGTGCTTTCTATGAAGATCCATCTGATGTTGGTGATGTGCCACAACATCTTCTAAATCCAGTTTGTATTTCTGGTCGTTCTCTGTCAATGTACCAGTCATTTCGGGATAATCTTCAGCAAGATTTTGCTAGTGTGTAATAATAGTGATATTGTATGATAGTTTCTACGCTCTGTCGGGTCCCCTTTTTTTGGAATGTGAATAAATATGGATCTCTTCCAGTCAGTTGGCCAAGTAGTTGTCCTCCAGATATCTTGGCAGAACCTGGCAAGCACAGCATCTGTTTGTTGAAATATGTCAACTGGTAATCTGTAAATTCCTAGGGCTTTATTTTTTGCCAAGTCCTTCAGAGCAACCTGAACATCCTCCTTCATCACCATGGCCTCTTGATCATATGTTATTTCTTGAAATTCTTCTGTGTCAGCGAATTCTTTTTGGTACAATGACTCTATATACTACTCCTTACATATTTTTGTAATAATTTCTGGATCATTCAGTATCCTACCCACAGCATCCTTAAGTATTGGAATTCAAGGCTTGAATTTGTTCTTTAGTTCCTTCAGCTTAAGAAATGCCTAGAAAATGAGAACTGAGACACGAACCAAGACTTGTACACCAATGTTTCTACCAATGTTATTGATCATTACAAGAATATGGAAAAAATCCAGATATCCAACCATAATCAAATGGATTGAGAAATTATGGTACATTCACACAATGGAATACTATGCAGCACGCAGGAGCAATGAGTTTTTGCTTTGTTTAGTTTTGTTTTCTTTTTAGCTATCTTTTTTCTCTCTTTTTAAATTAATTTTAATGAAAGTTCACAAAGACTGTATTTCCACTCATTTATTGTTGCACACTTTCCTTCCTATGCATCCCTCCCCCAATTTGCTTTTCTCTTTGAAAAGTAAAAAAAAATAAATAAAAGCCTTTTATTGTTATACAACACCTCCCCCATCAGTCCACTCCACTATGCAGTTTTCATTCTGGACTCTTGTCATGACAATAATACCTAATCATATATCCCTTTTAAAGAGTTCTCTCCCTCATCTGTTTCAATGCAGTATACATTATTTATCCCGCCTTTTTTTAGTTTCCCCCCAACCCAGATGTCAATCCTGCTTTACAACAATGGCATTATGCAGTATTTGTCCTTTCGTGATTGAGATATTTGACACAGCATAACACCCTCCAGGGTCACCCATAATATTTCATGAGTTCCTTGTTTTGTGTGTGTGTGTGTGTGTGTGTGTGTGTGTTTATTATTAAATTTTATTCGTTTTAATGAACATTTACAGAGATTTTGGGTTCTCATTCATTCATTGTTGCACTGTTTTCTCTACCCTCCTCCCCAGTTCGT
>NW_006399989.1:104408-105050 GCF_000299155.1 Elephantulus edwardii
TTGGCGCAGGATAGAGCAGGGTTTAGAGCTGTTGTGCATAGGGTCGCTATGAGTCGGAAACGACCCGATGGCACATAACAACAACAACAACAACAGTGGTTTTTCGATTTTATTGACCTTTTAAAAGAACCAATTCCTAGTTTTATTGATGGTTTCCACTTTTTTCTGTTTTCTATTTCATTTATTTATGCTCTAATTTTTATAATTTCAGGGGTTTTTTTTGAGAGATGTCAGGTTTCGTGCTGTTCTTTTTCAATTAGTGGAGATGTTGGGTTAGAGAGTCAATGGTCATTTTCCCCTGCCTTTTGATGTGTTTGATTACTGTTATAATTTGACCTCTGATAACTGCTTTGGCTATTTCTCAGAGGTTTTGGTTAAGTGGTGTTTTCATTGTCATTTGTTTTAAGAAACTTTTTACTTTCAGTTTTTATCTCTTCTACTACTCACTTCAGCTTCCAAACGTATGATTTTTTTCCTCCCTTATCCTCTTTTGAAATTATTATTAATTTTAATGAAAGTTTACAGAGGCTTAGGGTTTCCAGTCATTCATTATTGCACTTTTCTCCCTCCCCACCTCTCCCCCCAGTTCACACGTCTCTTTGAAAAGTAAAAGAAATTCTTTGATTGTTATACAATCCCTCC
>NW_006399989.1:106275-107937 GCF_000299155.1 Elephantulus edwardii
AGGAGGGGAAGACCCTCTATGAGGTGGATTGATTCAGTGACTGGGGTAATCGGGATGGGTGTGTCAGAGGCAATGCGATTGGCACAGGACAGAGCGGAGTTTAGGGCTGTTGTACATAGGGTCGCTATGAGTCGCAAACGACTCGATGGCACATAACAACAATATATGGATTTGACTCTTAGAAGGTCCCATTCATCTATTTTATCCTCTGCTGGCTGTAGATTTTTCAGAATGCTTGGAAGACTGTTTCTGTTCTAGATTAGGACTTTTAGAATTCTTCCAAGCTTTTCTTTAATGTATTTTATATTTCTTGGTTTTAGTCCCAGGTCCATAATCCACTTTGAGTTGGTTTTTGTGTATGGAGTGAGGTGTGACTCTTGCTTGAGTTTTCTGCACATAGTTTTCCAATTTTGCCACACCATTTGTTAAAAAGGCTGTCATTTTCCAATTAACTGATTTCATCTCTTTGTCAAAAATCAGTTGACCATAGGTAGATGGCCTGATTTCTGGATTCTCAATTCTATTCCATTGATCTATGTGTCTGTCATTGTACCACTACCACTCTATCTTGACCAGCATGGCAGTATAGTAGGATTTGAAATCAGTGAGTGAGATGCCTCCTACCTTGTTTCTCTTTTTAAGGAGGGCTTTCCTTATTCAGGGCCTCTTTCCATTCCAAATGAAACTGGAAATTGCCTTTTCTATCTTGTTGAAGAATGGAATTGGTATTTGTATTGAGATTGCATTAAACGTGAAAATTGCCTTTAGTATAACTGTAATTTTCAAAATATTGAGTCTCCCTATCCTTGAGCAAGGGATATTCTTCCACTTCTCCAGGTGTCTTTTTGTTTCTTGTAGTAATGTTTTGTCATTTTCTTTGAATAAATCCTTTGTGCTTTTGCTTAGGTTTACTCCCAAATATTTAATTTTATGATTAGCTATTGTGAAGGGTATTGTTTTTCTTAGCCCCAGTTCTGTATTATTTTTGTCATTGTAGAGAAATAGTATTGATTTTTGTATGTTAATCTTGCATCCTGCCACTTCACTGGATGGGTCAACTATGTTCAGCAGTTTCCTTGCTGAATCTTTAGGGTTTTCTAAGTATACTATTGTATCATCTGCATATAGAAATAATTTTACCTCCTCTTTGCAAATTTGGATACCTCTTATTTTCTTCTCTTCCCTTATTGCTATCGCTAAGACTTCCAGTACAATATTGAATAGGAGAGGTGATAGGGGGCATCCTTTACTAGTTCCTGTTCTCAAGGGGAATGTCTTTAATCTCTCTCCATTGAGAACAATGTTGGCTCTCGGGTTTGTGTATATACTTTTTACTATTTTGAAGAAATTCCCTTCTAATCCTATTTTGTTGAATGTTTTAATCAGGAAAGGTGTTGCCTTTCTGTATCCATTGATAAGATCAAGTGGTTCTTGTTCTTTGCTTTGTTAATGTGATGAATTACATTCATTGTTTTTCTTATGTTGAATGATCCTTGCATACCTGTTGTAAATCCCACTTGGTCATGGTGAATTTTTTTTTATGTATTCTATTTCTATTCTGTTCAGTCCAGGCTGGTTTCAGAAGGGGTCGTGGTACTAGAGATATTGTAGCTGATGTTAGATGGATCTTGGCTGAAAGCAGGGAATACCAGAGGAATGTCT
>NW_006399989.1:108887-109975 GCF_000299155.1 Elephantulus edwardii
ATTGGCACAGGACAGAGCGGAGTTTAGGGCTGTTGTACATAGGGTCGCTATGAGTCGCAGGCGACTCGACGGCACATAACAACATCAACAACAACATTTCTATTCTATTCTATTTTATGGATTCTATTGTTCAAGATTGTATTCAGAATTTTTGCATCAATGTTCATGAGAGATATTGGCCTATAGTTTTCTATTTTGGTGGTTTCTTTACCTGGCTTTGGTATCAAGGATACGTTTGTTTCATAGAATGAATCTGGGAGGATTCCATCTTCTTCTATTTTCTGAAATAATTAATGTAGAATTGGTAGGAGTTCTTCTTTGAATGTTTGATAAAATTCACTTGTAAAACCATTTGTCCAGGGCTTTTTTTTGGCTGAAAGATGTCTTATTGCATTTTCAATTTCTTCTCTAGTAATGTGTCTGGTCAGGTGTTCAATTTTGGTTGGTGTCAGTTTAGGTAGGTTGTGAATTTCTAAGTATTTGTCCATTTCCTCTAGGTTTTCATATTTTTTAGTATAATTTTTCATAATATTCCAATGTTAGCCTTTTTATTTTAGTTGGTTCTATTGTGACATTGCCAATTTCATCTGTTATTTGGATTGTTTGTGTCTTTTCCTTTTTTAGTTTTGCTAGTGGTTTCACGATTTTTATGGACCTTTTCAGAAAACCAACTCCTAGTTTTGTTGATGGTTTCATTTGTTTTTCTGTTTTCTATTTCATTTATTTCTGCTGTAATTTTTATAATTTCTTACTGCTCTTTTTCAATTTTTTGCAGATGTTGTGTTAGTGAGTCAATAGTAATTTTTCCCTGTTTTTTGATGTGCTTGCTTATTGCTATACATTGACCTCTGATTACTCCTTTGGTTGTTTCCCAGAGGTTGTGGTCAGTTGTTGTAGACCGAGGGTCCCAAAGAATAGAATAATTTTATAATTATTAATAAAGAGACAAACAGCCAGGAATGAGATAGAGCAGAGAGTGTAAAACAGGGGGTCAGCAGTTCTCGACTGAAGACCTCAAGCCATGCTTCTCTGAGTATTTATTTAGAATCATAAGATAATAAAAGTAAAATCACAAGGAAGTACAAAAC
>NW_006399989.1:111345-112608 GCF_000299155.1 Elephantulus edwardii
CTTTGCATAATCAATGAAACACAGATAGACATTCTTCTGGTATTCTCTGCTTTCAGCCAAGATCCATCTAACATCAGCAACAATATCCCTAGTATTTAGTCTACTATTATTAAATTTTATATTCGGCTTCCCTCAAGTTGTGTTTTCATTGTCATTTGTTTCAAAAACCTTTTTAATTTTATTTTTTATTTCTTCTAGTTCCCAGTCATGTTCAAGCATGATGTTGTTCAGCTTCCAAATGTATGGTTATTTCTCCTTTATCCTCTTGTTATTAATTTCTAATTTTGTGGTCTTGGAGGATGCTGTGTATTATTTCCAAATGTTTTTATTTATTCATGCTTGACTTTTTGACCTAAAATGTGATCTATTTGGAGAATGTTCCATGCACATTGTAGAAGAAGGTATACTGTGGTTTTTTGAGGGAGTGCGTTAGCCTTTAAATATCTATGAGGTCAAGTTGGTTTATTATGTGGTTTAATTCTTGAGCATCTTTGTTAGGTATTTTCCTCTGGTAGTTCTTTCTTTTCTTGAGAGTGGTATATTAAAGTCTCCAAGTACTATAGTCATGTTATCTATTTTCTTTTTCAGTTTTGTTAACGTTTGTTTTATATATTTTGCTGGTCTTTCATTTGGTGCATAGACATTTATTATTGTTAAGTCCTCCTGTTCTACTCACCCTTTAAGCATTATGTAGTGACCTTCTTTGTCCTTTGTGATGGTTTTTGCATTGAAATTTATTGTATCAAAGATTAATATCGCTACTCCTGCTTATTTCTGGTTGCCATTTTCTTGGTATATTTTTTTCCTAGCCTTTCATTTTTAGTCTTTCTTTATCTTTACTTTTCAGGTGTGTCTCTTTTAGACAACATATTGATGGATTTTGTTTTTTATATGCAACCTGCTACTCTTTTTCTCTTCAGTGATGCATTCAAACCATTCACATTCAGCGTGGTTATTGAAAGGCAGGGTGTTATTTCTATTATTTTGCTGAGTTCTTTTTGTTGTTGTTGCTAGTTACTTTTGTCTATGCTACTTTTTGTGGCACCGCTGTAAAAAGGACACCTCTCAGTGTTTCCTGCAACAGTGGTCTTGTTTTTAAAAACTCCTTTATATTCCGTTTTTCTAGGAATATCTTGATCTCTACTTCATACTTGATGGACAGTTTTGCCAGGTACAGTATTCTTCCTTTTCAGTTTCCACAAGCAGGGTTGTGTCATCTGCATAACGCAGTTTGTTGATAAATCGTCCACCAATCTTGACCCC
>NW_006399989.1:113569-146988 GCF_000299155.1 Elephantulus edwardii
GGATGGGAGTCTCAGAGATAGTACGACTGGCACAGGACAGAGCAGAGTTTAGGGCTGTTGTACATAGGGTCACTATGAGTCACAAGCGACTCGACGACACATAACAACAACAGCAGTATTCTTGGTTGACAGTTGTGTTCTTTGAGTATTTGATATATGTCCCCCTTCCCCTGTCTTCTTCCTCACATGTTTTCTGCTGATAAATTGGCACTTGATCTAATCTGCTCTCCATTATCGGTTACTCTTTTTTTCTCCAGAATTCCCTCCTTATCTTTGATTCTGGCAAATCTGAGTATGATATGCCTTTGTGTTTATCTTTTGGGGTCTATTCTATATGGTGTTCACTCAGCTTCTTGAATATATATTCTCTCATTCTTCATTATGCCTGGGAAATTTTTCTCTAGTAATTCTTCCACAACTTTTTTAGTGCCTTTACTTGCTTCTTCCTGTTCTGGGATTCCATTGATGCACCTTTTATTTCTCTTGATGGTGTCTCACATTATTCTTGGTTTTCTTCTTTTTCTTTCCTTTTTGGTTCTGCTTTTTCGCTCTAGCAGATCAGTGGTGTCAATTTTATCTTCTCTTTCACTGGTTCTGTGTTCCATCTCTTCACCTCTGTTCATATGTCGCTCCATCATGTTGACAGCATCTGAAACATTGGACTTCATATTCTGGATCATGGTTTTTTGTTTTTTCCAATGCCACTAATGCCTCTTTTGTTTTATTTGCATTGTTCTGGATTTTTTTAAGGCCCTCCTGGTTTTTGCTTGCAGTGTCCTTTAATTCTTCAAGTTTGTTTTTCACCCATTGAAAATACTCAATCATTGTTCTTTTAAATTCTGTTTCAGAAAGTTCCATCAGACTTTCTGGTTTCAGGATATCTACTGATACTTTGTCACATTTTGGGGTGTGACATCTTGCTTTGTGCTTCTGTGTTGTGTGAGGTAGCCTGGTTCTTACATGACATTGCTGTGGTAGAGCTTTTCATTTCTGAGGCAGTGATAGGTTCTTGACCTGAAGTCTGTGCTCTAGAAGAAGGTGGAGCAAGTATTCTGTCTGTTTCTCTCTGAACTTCAGACTCAAAGGAAGGTTCATTTCAGGGACTGTGAGAGCAGCCTCTTGTTGCAGCTAAGTCAGATCAAGTTTCTCTGGATCAAAAACAAGTTAGTTGACTGGACACGGAGTGCATGCCAGGCATGGGGGGTGGGATGGGATCTCAATCAGATTCCAGCTGTCAGGGTGGGTTTGCATGGGGCCCTCACTCAAATTCCAGCTGTCAGGCTCTTGCCTGGAGGCTCTTGCCCAGCAAGGCTCTGGGTCCAGAGTGGCTCTTGGTCTTGTGGGGCTTAATAAAACTCGGTCAAATTCCTGTTGTCCTGTTTGCTCCTGGCAGGTGGGTCCCTCAGTGGCTCGGCTGGTGGCTCCAAACAGGCAGCTCCCTCCAGAGCCCACAGCTTGCTGCTCTTGTGGCTCCAAAACGAATTATTTTAATAATAGTTCTCACTCAAATTCCTACTGTCGTGCTCACTCTCTGTGCGTCTCTTTCTGTACATCACTCTTTGTGTGTCGTTCTCTGTGCATTCCTTTCCAAAGCAATGGTTTTGCAAATTACTACCTAACTTGGGAGGGACTGCAGACCATTTTGCTGAGTGAGCTAACTCGGTCTCATAAGGACAAATACCATATAAAGCCATTATTGTAGAATTAGAATGAGGATTCGGGGCCAGGGGGAGGGCAGAAGCAGAGAGGTAAGGATGGTCAGGGAGGGAGGGTTAATCATAGGGTTGTACAATTTGATGGGTAGGTGAAGAAAATGGGAAAGTTTCAGTGTGGAAAAACAACCTGTTTGAACTTTGTAAATAAACCACTATGAGGGGGGGAGAGAAAGAAAGAGAGAAAGAGAGAAGGAAGGAAGGAAGGAAGGAAGGAAGGAAGGAAGGAAGGAAGGAAGGAAGGAAGGAAGGAAAGAAGGAAGGAGAGAGAGATGCAGAGCTAGTACAGTACTTTTGATTTTCGAACTCCAGTTGCTTACACATTTCATTTTAATATTTTGCTTTGTCTTCCCATGTTGTCCTTTGAAATCTTACATTCAGCTCCTCTTCTAACGTTCATTTTGGTCTTTTCTTCTATCTTTTTATCTTCTATCTTCTACCTTTTGCATTCTTCATGTATAATATTCTTAATATTCTCCTACATTTCATGTGGTCTTCGTTAATTAGTGTTCAAGGGCTCAAATCTGTTTCTGAGTTGGTTTTTAAATTTGGAGGGGATAGACTCAAGATTAAATTTTTATTCCTGTGGATATGATTTAACCTTCTTCAGCTTTAATTTAAATTTGCATATGAGTAGTTGATTATCTGTTCCGCAATCAGCACCTGGCCTAGTTTTCACTGTTGATATTGTACTTCTCCAACCATTCCTTCCATAAATGCAATAGATCTGATTCCTGTGTATCCTATCAGGTGAAATCCATGTGTATAGCCTGCATTTAAGTTTCTTATAAAAAGTATTTGCTATGAAAAAATCATTGATTCTCCATAATAGTCTATGTGTTTCCTACTGCCAAAAGGGCCCTTTAGAGTAGTGAGAGAAGATCTTCACCCTGAAACCCACAGCGTCCCTTTTCAGCAGGAAGTAGCTAAGAGAATACGCCATCCCCTTTTCCTTATGAATCAGGGTGAAGTCTCTCTCAGGGAGGAGTGATAGGGAATGGCAAAGGACACACTGACAAAGGAGATTAATCAGAACTGACTTTGACAAGCACTGTGGCAATTGGACAATTACAACAGACATTCGGATGGTGGGGGAAGAAGAACAAACTGGGGAGGAAGGTAGAGAGAATGGTGCAACAATGAATGAATGAGAACCCAAAATCTCTGTAAATGTTCATTAAAACTAATAAAATTTAATAATAAAAAACAACAACAAAAAAATCATTGATTGTGCAGAAATCTCAACCTCATTTCTGTCACCAAGCCCATGTTTTTCCACTACTGAAACTTCTTTCTGGTTCCCAACTTTTGCATTCCTGTCACCCATTATTATTAATGCATCTAGGGTCACTATGAGTCATGCTCGACTTGATGGCAATCAACAACAACAGAATCCCTTCCAAAATTTTTCAGTGTCCCCCCCAGTTCACTCTCCTGTTCTGGAATTCCAGTCATACATATTTTGCTTTGTTTGATGTTATCCCACATAATTCTAATGTTTGCTTCATTTTCCTTCCATCTTCCTTCTGATTTTTCATTAAGTTCCCATTGAGATTCTTGTCTTCTAGCTCACTTGAACCTGTACCATCTCTTATGTTTTGCATTTTTTATCCCTCCAGCATGTTGGAAAATGCTGCTATTTTGGTCTTCATATTCTCAATTGCATTTTCATCTGTTCTTATTGTTTCTAATATTGTGTTGATTGTATCCTCTGTGACTTTTTTTTTTAAATTCTTCAGTTTTTTAAAATTCTTTTACATCTTTATTTATGGTTTCAATTCTTCTATCAATTGTAACTTCCTCAGTAGAAGTTTATATAACTACATATATTTTGTCTGTCTCCCTGTCTCCAGGGTATTCATAAAGTCTGCAATCTGATCTGGTTTGTTTTGTTTTCTGTTTTGTTTTTTAGTTTTTTTTAATGATATTTGAGATTGCCTGCTTCTTCTTTGATATGTTAAGTTCTTCTTGGTATATGTGAGGCAATTTCTGCTGTTTGGGTAGGATGTTTACAATTCCTTATTTTTGTGATGCTATAGATAAGTTGTAGACTTTAAGTGTTGCTCACAATTCAGTTTCCCTGTAACAGTCTTCTTTGCTGGTCATCTATGGATGGCTCTTTTCCCTGTGGCAATATTCTCATAGAGGTGGGGTGCTTTCTCCCAAGGTAGGCAAAGTCCCAGGAGTGCTTTCTGAGACATATTGCAAAGGGAAAAGGCCCAGGAAAGCAGCAAATTCTCAACAGTGCAGCCCTCAAGTCTCAGTAGTTCCTAATGGCCATGTACCTATCCACTCTCCTGCTTAGGCTTTTGAGAGAACACTAATCCCTCCTGAACAGATAAAGTCCCAGAGAAGTGACTGTAGATTTCCAACAGTACAGTTCACAAATCTGAGTAGTTCCTAATGGCAATGTTTACCTGTCCCCTCTTCCTTTGAGGCTGGTTGGGAGAGAGCCATTCTCTCCTAAGCAAGCACAGGGAAGCAACAGAAGGCTTCCAACAATGCAGTTCACAAGTCTCAATAGTTCCTAGTGACTGCATGTACCTGTCCATTCTCCCACCAACTCTACTTGAAGGAGGGCTATTTCTTTATGAAGTTATTCTTTAGGTTGTTTTCTTTTTTATCTGTTATTAACAATGGTGTAATTTTCCCTGAATATACTTCTAGTGCACAAAGGCAAGTATTTTTTCATTTCCCCCAATTAAGCATCTTTTCTTACATTTGATGAATTATCTGTTCATATTCCTTGTCCATTTTCTTATTAGATCAAAATACTTTAATAGTACTTTTTCAGAGATTTTTAACAAATAAATTCTGACCACTGATCATTTGTCAGTTAGATACCATACAAATATTTCTATAGGTTTGACAGCATTTGTATTTTGAAAACAAACACATATTCAAACATTTCTACAATAAAGATGTTTCTAATTTACATGTCCATAAGTTATAGAAATACTATTTATAGTAATCCTCATTTCTGCTTCATATATCATATTCAAGAGTTTAAAGAGCTATTTGCATATATTGCTTCAATTTCTCTTAAAAATAGGGCTGTCTCATTTTATAGTGACAGAAGTTAAAGAGGGGAACTCAAAGTCACTTATTTGCTGATGCTTACTTACATCTTAGTCAAATTACTTAACTTTTCAATGGGGATTGAAGCTCAACATCAAGTAAACACAGATTCTCACCACTGGGCCACTTGGCAGCATCATTATGGATGGTGAACAAATTGAGATTATTAACAGTTTTCATTTGTTGGGCTGTATAATCAACACTCTTGGTACCAGCCTCCAGTAAATCAACAGACAAATTGTATTGGAAAAGTCAGCTGTCAGGGACCTCCCCAAAGTACTGAAGAGTGACAGCGTCATACTGGAGACTAAGATGCACTTGATCTAGGTGATAGTCTTCACAATTTTGTGTTATGCGTCAGAGAGCTGGACAATGACTAGGGATGACAGAAAGAGAATCGATGCCTTTAAGCTGTGGTGCTGGAGAAGAGTGTTGAATATACTATGGACTGCTAGGAGAACAAGCAGGTTTATCCTAGAGAGGGTGAAACCAGGCTGTTCCTTGGAGGCAAGGATTCTGAAGCTTTGTCTGACATACTTTGGGCATGTTTCACGAAGGGACCAATCCTTGGAGAGGGACATCATGTTTGGGAGGGTAGAGGGACAGCGTAAGAGAGGATGGATCAATTCAGTGATTGGGATTAAGTGTGTCAGAGACAGTGAGGTTGGCACCGCATAGAGCAGGATTTAGGGCTCTTGTACATAGGGTGGCTATGAGTCGCAAGCGACTCGACGGCACATTACAACAACCACAACATCTCAGTTTGCTTATCTTGAAAATGAAGATATTAATATGATTTATCAAAGGTTGTGAGGAAGAAATAACACCTGCAAAGTTCCTTATATAGAATACTCACTTCTAGACTATAATGGACTCATGTATATCAGAGATGATGAGAATGCTACAGGACAGGGCAGGGGGGAAAATCTGCTGTTCATAATGTCAATTTGGGTCATAGTCAACGCTACAGCATCTAAGAATAACCACAACATAAGAATATAAATATACATTAGTTATTTTGCCAGTTCTATGATTTGTTGTTGTTAATTGCCTTTGAGTCAAGCACTACTCATAGCGACCCTATGAACAAAAGACTTTAAGCCCCTCTACAACTATTGACATTTATCAAAGTTCATAGAGTCTCCGGAGGCATGTTATTTAGGAAATGGATGCCACTCCTGCTTCCAAATATTTATTTCTTTTATATTTAATAAAACTAAATATCAGCTATTTTTGGTATCTTCACTACCAATAATGATCCCTGGGATTAAGACGGACAATAATTTCTCACAATTATGAATCAGCTTCAATTTGACAGAAACAATAGACAGATGATAGCTGATAGATAGATAGATGATACATAGATAGATAGATGATACATAGATATTTGTTGTTGTTGTTCTTAAGTGCCCTTGAGTCGTAGACTACTCATAATGACCCTATGGACAAAAGACCTGAACACTTGTATAACTTTGGTCGTTTCTCCATGTTCATAGAGTTTCTGCTTCCAAGCTTCTTTTAACCAGGAAGCTCCACCAAACACTGTCCACCATGGGTAACCAATATCGCATTTGGCACATCAGTGTCACAGTGTTTAGCATCACAGCAACCATGAGTTACCTCTGTACAGCAATGCACAGACCATTGCTATACCACTTAGAAGTATGTTTGACAAAAAACAGTTTAAACCAGTCCCAGCCAACAAGCTTCTGTAGAACATGGCTCTTTCAAACTGGATTTGAGCCCCACACTGCCAACTAAAAGTGTTTTTAAATAGGAGGCCGAATCACATCATCTCACTCCCCTCAGTAAATCAACATTCCACCCTAATGCTCATCAGTCCCAGCTAGCAAGCTTCTGTAGAAGACAGCAGCTGCAGATGACTTTCAAACTGGATTCCAGCCCCATACTGCTGACCAAAAAGATTTTTAAATAGGAGGCTGAATCACTTATGTCATAGATGATCTTCTAGTGGGTTTTCCTAGGTGGTAAAACTCATGAAAGGAGATTGTCTACCCAAACCACCAGAAGTGCCACTTATGGGTTAGCAGCACAACTCTCTACAAACTATCCCCAGTCGGTAAATAGATAGACAGACAGATAGATACAGGGAGCTCTGGTGGTCTAATGGGTAAGGAGTTGGCACTGCGAACCCAAAGGCAAGCAGTTCAAA
Organism: Elephantulus edwardii; assembly: GCF_000299155.1. Lineage (NCBI taxonomy): Eukaryota > Metazoa > Chordata > Mammalia > Macroscelidea > Macroscelididae > Elephantulus > Elephantulus edwardii. Next base: position 120,533 of record NW_006399989.1, read on the forward strand.
TCCACCAGCTGTGGTGTGGGATAAAGATGGACAATCTTCTAGCACGTCATTTAGGTCAGCTGAGTCTGTTCTAACTCTACAACAATGAAATAAATAAATAAATAAATATATTTTTAAGCTCCATCTCACATACTTTTCATGTGGCTGGGAGGGACTGATCCTTGGAGAAGAACATCATGCTCCGAAGGGTGGAGAGACAGCGCAGGAAAGAAAGACCCTGGATGAGATGGATTGATACGGTAGCCAGAGCAATGGGGGTAAGTGTATTGGCATTAATGAGACTGGTTCAGGACAGGGCAAGCTGTATGTAGGGTCGCTATGAGTTTCAGGCAACTTGACTTCACATAACAACAAATTATATATACACACACACACAGAGAGAGAGAGAGAGAGAGAGTAGAATCAGAACCGACTCATAGCTGACTCTCCAGTGGTTTTTCAGAGGCAATTAATGGCGTAGGAGGAGATTGTGTATCCTTCTCCTGCAGAGCAGCTGGTGGCCTCGAACTACATGCCTTCAGGATTGCAGCACAGCTTCTTGCCACTAGAAATCTCTCTCTTTCGCTTTCTCTTTATATCTATAATGACTTCCTCACTACCCAACTCATGGCAACTCTATGTATGTCAGAGTAGAAATGTGCTGCATGTGGTTTTCAATGACTTATTTTTCAGAAGTAGATTATCTGAACTGCCTTTCTAGACTCTTCAAGATGAAATTGAACCTCTAGCCTTTCCAGTAGTAGTCAAACACAGTAATTGTTTTTACCACCCAAGGACTCTATTTACTTCTAGTATTATCATAGTACTAATCCTAACTATGCACCAGATGTTAGATTAGATGTATTACATGGTGTTTGTCATCTATGCTCACAACTCTGCAAGGAAGGATATTAGCAGTCTCCAATGAGGAATTTAATAGTACGAGAAGATTCATGATTTGCTCAAGGTTACACAACTAGGAAGTAGCAAGTGATAACTAGAAACGAGTCCTGTGACTTTTTCCAAAGTAGCACTTCTAGTAAGGAGGTTGCCATACTCAAAAAGGAGATAGCAATTCTAAAGATAGGAAGCTCTAGTGGCCTAGTGGTAAAAAACAGTACTGCAATTCCAAACACATGTGGTTCAAATCCACCAGTTGCTTCATAGAAGGACAATCTCCTCTTGTGTGATTTACTGCCTCAGAAAACCCACTTGTGGGTCAATTATGGGTTCATTCTGACTTGATGCCATACAAAAACAACAACAACAAAGGTCGGAAGCCCGAGTGAAAGTGTGGATGAATTACTGAATGACCAAGTGAGTGAGTAAGCAAAGTTGATTAATTAAAACAATAGATAAATGAACATGGTCCACCAAGTCAATGGCAGTAAATAAAAGAATAAATATAAGAAAATTGGAGAACTCAAAATTAACAATATAGCTAAGATGTGTACTAATCAGAAAGAGAACTAAAATGAATTCTTTCCAACCCTATTTCTTCTCCTACAGGAAACCATACATTTGGTTATGACCAGTTTTTCAGGAACAAGATCATGGAGAAGAAACAAGACCATACTTACCGCGTATTCAAGACTGTAAACCGCTGGGCTGATTCATACCCTTTTGCCCAACATTTCTCTGAGACATCTGTGTCTTCAAAAGATGTGTCTGTCTGGTGTAGTAATGACTACCTGGGCATGAGCAGGCATCCTCGTGTCTTGCAGGCCACACAGTGAGTTCTATGATCTGGGTAATGAGCTGAGGGGACACTCCCAAAGAGAAACAAAAAAGTAACAATGGAAAGATTAGGCAGAACTGGCAATGTTAACCAGTCCTAATTATGATCCCTCTTGCTGAAGGTCCTCCAGCATATCTTATCCTTGAATTTGGACTAAGTCAGATAGTAGATAATATTTCCCAAACTCATGGATATCCAGTGGTATAGAGAAGTATGGGAGATCAAGTAAAATCCACTTTCTATAAATTAAAAAATGTTTGGAGAATGAGTGTTGCCACAGAGGGAATATGCTCTCTAGAAAGTCTTTCATGCTGCTCAGGATGAACCCATGTCTTCCTGCATCCCTGAATATCTCCAACCTGAGAAGGACCTCTATCTTCCTTGTTATTCTCCTACTTTGTCACATAGAACACAGCTTATACAACTACATTAAGTTAACATTGACATTCACCAAGAGAGGGAAACCTAACCAGTTCCTTGGCACCTTACAAAAGTTTATTTTCCTTTATTCCCTTCTGTTTTCTCCTGATCAGGGAGACACTGCAGCGTCATGGAGCTGGAGCTGGTGGCACCCGCAACATCTCAGGCACCAGTAAGTTTCATGTGGAGCTTGAGCAGGAGCTGGCTGAACTGCACCAGAAAGATTCAGCCCTACTCTTCTCATCTTGTTTTGTGGCCAATGATTCTACTCTCTTCACCCTGGCCAAGACCCTTCCAGGTGAGACTGAAAACTGAGTTTGGCTCAGAGCCTGTGTCCTGCACTATATTATCCAGCTGCACTATATTTCTCATTTATTTTCTCTCTAATGGATTCACTCACTCCATTGCTCTTCCTTCTTGAATACTTTACATACCTTCAACACTGGATTGAGAAGTAATTCTAAAGAAATAGTCAATCTCACAGAAGGATATAAGACCATAAATTCATCACTTACCAATTCATCTGTACTCTTAACACTCCTAAATTTTGTTGTTGTTGTTGTCTCCAAACCAGCTTTTCCAAGGGAGCTCTGGTGGCTTAGTGGCAAAAGCTGTGCTGCAATCACGAAAATGTGCAGTTCAAATCCACCAGACTCTCCTCTGGAGAAGAAAGGGCAATCTCTTCTTGTGCCAGTCAGATCTGATTCGATGACACACAACAAATTTTTTTTAAAAAAGGTCACTTTTCCAGACCTCTTCCCCTTGATCAAACATCAAGCTACACTCTTAGCAAACAACCTCAACTCTTATTTTACAGTGAAATTGAAAGCCACTAAAATATTGGTTTACATGAAAAAGTATCATTCATTTTGTTTCATTTATATACATTTGTTTCATGTATTTTTCCATTCACACTGTGTTTCACATTATCATTTCCATACATTACATAGTATTTTATAAAATTAATCACTATTAATCATGCCTGTCATTACTTCACCGTTTTAAACAAGATATTGCCACCATAGCAAACTTAAATTTACCTTATATGTTCATCCATCTTTCCCTCATTCATCCAGTGGAAAGAGTCTCTCTCTTTCTTCCTAGTGCCATTCTCTTCACTTCATCTTCCTGGATCATATTCTTTAGCCAGTTATGTTCTCAACTCATGTCTGTTGCCCTTCCATTATAGTTTCAATCTTGGATGATACCTTTCTATTGTGTCTATGTCCACTCAGGACTCACATAAGTGTTTAGACAAGACTTGATCTTATGTGATGGAAGACTGAGAGAAGGAACATGAACCTTGTTCTCATTAACCCATAGAACTTTCTATGAAATTGAATTTACCTCTACCATAAAACAATCAGAGATCAAACCAGGGTTAACTATAATTTGAGGGAAGGATGCAGGAGTCAGAATCACTTCCAAAGGAGAAGAAGGTTTCCAGAGGAAGAATAAGTAGAGTAATATTTTCAAAGAGAGGATAGGGTTGCTTCTCTGCCCTAAGCCAGTCATGGGATTCAAGTAGAAGTACTTGAGCAGGAGCTTATGTGCTGTGTGCCTGGTTCTTTAGGGTGCATCATATACTCAGATGCAGGCAATCATGCTTCCATGATCCAAGGTATCCGCAACAGTGGAGCAGCCAAGTTCGTCTTCCAGCACAATGATCCTGACCACCTGAAGAAACTTATAGAAAAATCCAACCCAGAGATACCCAAAATTGTGGCTTTTGAGACTGTTCACTCCATGGATGGTACGTACATGTGTAAATGTATGTTTACTAGTACTAGTCTCACAAAACCATGATGACGATATTAATAACAGCTAACATTTTATGTACTTACGTGCTAAACAATTTCTTAGTATGTTTTCATATATTAATTTCATCTTCCTAATTCTATGTGGTATTATTTCCATCTTTCACATGAGCAAATTGAAGCATAACTAAATGAAGTAATATATCTAAGGGTCACACAGCTAGTAAATGGAAGCATGACTATTACAAAATTCAGAGACCACATAAAAATTTTCTTGAGGAGATAAGCAAATTGAGGCCAAAGTGAGTATTTGCACCCTACTTTATTTACACAGCACTTTAAGCTACGTAATTCCGATTCTTTTATGTTATACTTCTTGCTTTAGAAATAATGTGCTAATCAATTATTCAAGTTTCTATTTTCTGCACTGGAAATTTTCACAAACCATGGCCTAAGATTCTTTTTTCCAAAGTCTAGTACTAAACATTGAAATATAAAAATATTTTCAAATCAAATGGACTTGAAATTCTACCTTTCAAAGTTCAAATCTTTCTTGCTTCTGGAACCCAAAGCTATATAATTTGGGGTAAGTTAATTTCACTTTTCAGCTCTCTGAGCTTCAATTTTCCTTAAGGCAAGACAAATATTTGGCTGTAAGATACTATCTGAGCCATCTCATTAAATGCCTTAAGTAGAAATAAATAGCTTTTTCTTGTCTACTCTCTACCTTCTCCAAATGAAACGGTGCTTATCAAAGCACTCTAGTACTGCTCCTCTTGAGGAGAAACCACGTGCTCTAGAAATCTCTTTGCTGTAACCTACGAGGATAGTGGTAGAAGTGGCTTGAAAGAGCACAAATTATATCTTTTTTTAAAAGAACTCAGAGCTGTTGTACATAGGGTTGCTATGAGTCGCAAGTGACTCAACTGCACATAACAAGTTGAACAAATCTAAAATTTATTAGAGAACTTACAGAAAGAAATCAGCACCAAGACATCTGCAACAGATATACCAATATGATATACCGATAGAGGTCCACATACAGCACTGTGGGATAGGAGTTTATGTATTTATTGCTTGCATGCAAAGGTATGTGTAAGGAACTTGATGATGACTAGAATAGTTTTTATACTATTTAATGGGTTGCAAATGAGGCTACCCTTAGGTCAGTTGTTTAGTGTTGCTTCTCCTGCCCCAGGACATTGCTCAGTTACGTACTCTGATTCTCTTCCTGAGTCCTTGTGGGAAAGATCCAACTTGTTTTGTCTATGGTCCTCGAACCCTATCTTTTGTTGTTGTTGTTGATTGTCATCCAGTTGAGCATGACTATGAACAAAAGGCCTAAAGCGTTTCTATAACTTTCTCATTTGGTAAAGTTCATAGAGTTTCCAGAGGCATGTTGTTTGGGAAGTGGATGCCACTCCTGCTTCCAAATCTATCTTAAACTGGGAGCTCCACCAAACACTGTCCATCATGGGTAACTGTTATGGCATTTGAAACCCCAAGGGCACAAGGTTCTGCATCACAGCAACCCTAGGTTACCTCAATACAGCATATTGATAGGAGAGTGCTGTACCACTTAGAAGAATGTTCCTCCAAAATATGATAACAACTGACTTTTAAATACAAAGGCACTCCTTGAGGTCTTGTTGACTGACTCTAAACAAGAGGCTTAAATTAAAACAAGAAATCCAACCAATATTGTACATTGTTGTTGTTATGTCCCGTTGAGTCACCTGCGACATATAGCAACCCTATGTACAAAAGCTCTGAACCCTTCCCTTCCTGAGTCAGTCTCACTAATTCAGACACACCAACCCCGATTGCCCTAGATGCTATATCAGTCCTTTTCATCTGGGGTCTTCCTCTCCTGTGCTGTCCCTCCACCCTTCTGAGAATGATATACTTCTCCAAGAACTGATCTCTCCTGGCCACGTGCCCAAAGTATGTGAGACGAAGCTTCAAAAATAAGTCTTCACATCACTTCAGTTTGTCATCTTTCCAATCCAAACAAAGGAAAGCCCACAGGATTTCCTGATTTAGCCAACTCCATCAACATCATATAGCAGCTATGTACATAGTCTATGTCAGGAGTGCGACTTGTTTGTTGTTGTTATGTGTTATCGAGTCACCTGCAACATATAGCAACCCTGTGTACAGCAGCTCTGAAGCCTACCCTGAGCCAGTCTCACTGATTCCCACATACCTACCCCCATTGCTCCAGTTACTGTATCAATCCATCTCATTGTGGTCTTCCTCTCCTGTGCTGTACCTCCACCTTTCTGCTCATGATGTCCTTCTCCAAGGACTGATCTCTCCTGGCCATGTGCCCAAAGTATGTGAAATGGAGCTTCAAAATCCTAGCCTCCAAGGAGAAACTTGGTTTCTTCTTCTCCAAGACAGGCTTATTTGTTTTCTTGGTGCTCCATAGTATGTTCAAGACTCTTCTCCAGCACCACAACTCAAAGGCATCGATTCTTCTTCTGTCATCCTTAATCATTGTCCAGCTATCTGATGAATAGCAAGTAATTGCAAAGACCATGACCTGGATCATGTGCATCTTAGTCTCTAGACTGACATCATTCCTTTTTACTCACTTTCCAATTCCAGCATACCAATTTCCCATCTGAATTTTACTGACTCAGTTGCTTTGTTTTAAATATTTAGGTGGTAATTATAATATAGTCTAATTCAATTCATTGTTATAAAGTTGGAATCAAATCATAGCTGACCCTCCAGTGAGATTTTAAAGGCTGTAAATTGCTTGAGAGGAAATTGTCTATCTTTCTTCTGTGGAGCAGCTAGTGGATTTGAACTGCCCTCCTTTGGATTGGCAGTGCAACTCTCTATCTACTAGGCCACTAGAATTCCCTTTTAATAGAGTAGTTGTGAAAGTTACATGAGTCAATACATGTAAATAATTTATTCTCACTCTCACATTTCTGCAAGTCACAAGTAAAATTATCTTGGGTGTTTTAAAAAACTATCATTGGGATTTTTCTAATTCCTTATTTCTCTAGTTGAAACTATCCTGAGAACATTCTACTTCCTTACATTTGCAAACTTTTTGATTGATTAATAGGAACTATCTACACTGTCAATCTTGGGGGCTGAATTTTTCCCCATTACATAATGTCTGTATTATAACAATGTCTTCTTTGTATCAGGCCCACTTCTTATGGTTCACTTCCTCCTGCTGTCTCCCGCCTATTGCTTTTTTCCTTTAATACGTCCCTAGAGCTCTTGTACTACCTCAAGTTTCTTCTTTTATGTATAGGTTTCTTTTATCTATAAGGTAGTCACAAAGTCTCTCTTCATTAGATTCATAGCCACTTCAAGACTTTATCAACAAAGTTGTAGAATAACATGGAAAAAATTAATATGTGTAGGAATGGAAAACACAAATTACTTTTAACATGTTTTCACAGAAACTTTGTGTTCACTCCAAAGATTAAGATTGAGTTTGTGGGAGGGAGACCCATGGGGATCTGTACTAACAGATATGAAAGATAAACACATTTTCACACAGACACAGAAAAGACAAAGAGACAAAGACACACAGAAACTCAGAGATATAGGAAACAAAAAATCTAAAGCATGGATATTGCTATAGAGGCAAACAAAAAAGAATACAAACAGTGTCAGGGTAGGGGAAAAGAATGGAGAGGGAGACTGAAACATAGAGACCTAAAACAGAGACATGAAACACAAGGAAAGATAGCCTAGAAAGCCAGAAAGATGGAAACAAGGAGGATCAGTGACTAATAGAGATATTGACAGAGTTACTAATTAATAGTGCCAGGTTGAGGATGAAAGTGGAATCTGATAAAAGTACATTAACCTGGAGCAAAAGTGGTCTGTCTGTCCAAATTTATTTAAACAAAGGCTAGTATAGGTTACTAGTCAACCCTCAGTGAGATACAAAGATTTTGAGGAAAAACATTAAAAGAGGCAGAGATAAGTTGACAAATGCAAAAATATAAAGAAAGACATAAAATATAGTGCATAGAGAAAGATATACACACACACACAACTGGGGATGGGATTGGGTAAAAGTAGTTATAACACATAAAGAAGTTTGGAATCATCTCAAATGAAGGTGTATATCTTCTACCCTCCTTATAAGCACCTTCTTTTCTGCTCAAAGGAAGGGTACCTGGTAAATTCCACACTGGAGATAGAGCTGGAAAATTATTATTATCTCTTATCGTTGTCTCTTGACTTTACTCAGGTGCCATCTGTCCACTTGAAGAATTGTGTGATGTGGCCCACCAGTATGGAGCTCTGACTTTTGTAGATGAGGTCCATGCTGTAGGACTATATGGATCCAGAGGTGCTGGGATTGGAGAGCGTGATGGAATCATGCACAAGATTGACATTGTCTCTGGAACTCTTGGTATTCCCTTATATCTTACCCAGAGAAGAGATCTCTGTAGAGCCCCTCTCCTATTCCCCCTCAAAGCTGTAGGGTCTATTCAGATAGAATTCAGAGTTCCACACTCGTGGTCTGTATTCTTTCCCTCTACCGGATATCCACTGCGGAGTTTCAGAAAAATTCTGGGAGGGTTCTTTAAAAAACTCCTGAGCTGGACCAAACAGCTATTTTCAACTTGAGCTAAGTAGAAATATATTTCTCAACCCTTATGCCACTCCATCCCCAAGCTTCATTTAAGCTCCACTCTTGACTCTAACTAATTGAGGATATCCACCCATCTTGTGCCTATCTTGTCATTGCATATGGCAGGCCTTGAAAGTTCTATATCAAAGAAGTGAAATTAGCCTTGTCAAGGAGAGAAGAGATAAGCAGATGGCTGGGATGGGAGTCTGAAGGCTCAGGTTCTAGTTCTCTTCCTAATGTTACTCAGTTCTTCTAAGGGCTGGTTATGAGATTTGTGAATATAACTTTCTTCTTTGTCTCCAGGCAAGGCCTTTGGCTGTGTGGGTGGCTACATTGCCAGCACCAGTGATTTGGTAGATATGGTGCGCTCCTATGCTGCAGGCTTCATCTTTACCACTTCATTGCCCCCCATGGTACTATCTGGGGCTCTGGAGTCTGTACGATTGCTCAAGGGAGAAGAGGGCCAAATCCTGAGGAGGACCCACCAGCGCAACGTCAAACACATGCGCCAACTACTAATGGACAAGGGCCTTCCTGTCATTCCCTGCCTCAGCCACATCATCCCCATCAGGGTGAGAGTCCCACCCTGCCCATTGTTCTTCCTATTCCTTTCTTCTGGAAGTCTTCTCATTCTCTATAACACAATTATCTTCCATGTTACCATCATGTCTCCTCCATTAACTATCTTCTTTATTGCCAGTTTTATTATCCTTTTGAAAAATTATCAGCTATTCTTGACTAACAATTCTTGATTTCTTTCTTTCTTTTTTTTCATTAGCTATTATCCTATGTTTGCTAGACAATCCTGATCCTCATAATATTAGTTCAAAGTTTTCAAACTGTAAATCAAACTTTATTGCTCCCTCTAAGTTCCTCTTTGACAAATATTCTAGATTTGCCACTGATTAAGTCCCTTATAAAAACTTCTGTCCCCCAATTCACTAGTGTTATTTGACCTTATTCCCCCCTGTTTGCTTAAGGAAGCTAGTAATGGCAGGGCCAAGGTGTCAGATACTAACAAGTCTTTATCCTGAGACTAGGTGGGTGATGCAGAGCTTAACAGCAAGATTTGCGATCTTCTGCTCACCAAACATGGCATCTATGTGCAAGCCATCAACTACCCAACTGTCCCCCGGGGTGAGGAGCTGCTGCGCCTGGCACCTTCCCCTCACCACAGCCCTCAAATGATGGAAGATTTTGTGGGTAAGTTCTCAATGTGTATGTGTACAACATTCCCCCCCTCTCAAACAAAACAGCATCTATTCTCTCATATTTTTAAAAATGTTTCTTCAATAGCTACTTTGTGCCAAGTCTTATATTAGAATCACAAAAGAATGTGAACTGTAGACTCATAGATCTGCAGTTTGGCTGGGCATACTATAGTGGACAAACAATACCATCAAAGACAAACAATGCACTGTTCAACAAAGAAAGTGCATGAGGGAGTTGTAGGAACAAAGAAGAGGGGCCTGACTCAGCCTGAGAAATTTAACCAGGCTTCCTAACAGAAGTAACACCCAAACTAAGTCTATAAGACAAATAGAACTGGACCAGCAGAAGGAAAAAAGCATGGGAGAAATAGTCCTACAAGAAGGATGAGCATAAAGGCAAGGAAGTGAGAAAGGAGAAGCCTGGGATATATCAAGAACAAAAAGAACATGTTACTAAAACATAGAAGGGTAGCTGGAATGTAATAAGGAAAACTGTCCATCTATGAAACTACAGAGGCAATGCCAGACTAGAATTAGATTGAAAGTCTTGTAGAACTGACTGGATACCTTGGGTTTTCCCCTGAAAGATGCCAGTTTAATTAAATCTGCTGAGTGACATTTTTAGTATAAAGCTTGGTATACAGCAAGTACTCTTTCCAGGCCTATTGGGGAAAAGACATGCAAACTATTCTGGTCCTGGTTCAGTACTCTAGAAGATAGAAAGAGACCTCATTTATGGCTAGAGGGTGAGGAGGATAAAATCATCAGAGAGGTATTATGGGTGAGAAAGCCCTTGTGTTATATGTTGAAGGACACGTGGATATGGAGTGAAACATTATAGAAGGGAATTCCATGAGCAAAGACCTAGAAATAGGAAAATAGAAGACATGCACAGGAATACTTTGGAGATAATAGGGATTTGGTTTCAGAACCCTGTAATAAAGTGAATCACATGAATGTTTTGGTTCATATGAAAGGTATGATTGTGGTGGCCTAGTAGGTAAGGACAGAGCTGTGGTGGCCTAGTGGTAAAAGAAAGATGGAGAAACTATTACCATGGGATTTGCATCCTCTGGAAATTCACTGGTGGGTCCACTATGATTTAGTTCTGACTTGACAGCAATGAGAAAGAGCAAGAGAGAGCGGTCTATCAAATGTGTAATAATGTTATAAAAATGTTTGAAGTATTGAAAGAATTACCAGAGACACAAAGTGAGCATGTGCTATAGGGGAAATAGCACTTACAGACTGACTTGAAGCAGTTATACAAAATCTTCAATTTATAAGAAAAGATATTATCTGTAAAGGACAATAAAGTGAAACAGAATAAAACAAAGTGTGCTTATAATGGTGAGTTATTGTTTGACTGGAGCATAAGCAGTGAGAAAGCTCAAAGAAGATAAGTAGGTGTTATTCATCCATTCATTCAAAAACATTATATAACACACATTTATTAAACACTTACTATATGTGAAACACTGTACTAAACTCCTTATATGTTACTTACCTAATCCTTATGAGATAAAGATACTCTTATTAGCATATCTACTTCTTAAAACAAATTTTTCATTATTTTTTAATATAAAATTTTTATTTTTTTACTGGTTTACTTGCAAAGTTTGTATACATTGTTTTTCACACTGGATCTTTCCCATTTCCTCAACCCATCCCTCCTTCCACCCATCATATTGTGTGACCCTGTAATTACCCCTCCACCCATCCACATGCCCCTACTCCCCGCCCCCCTCCCCAATCCTCATACATGCTTTACTAGTTACCTATTTCTACAGTAATGGCTTTATATAGTATTTGTCCTTATGGGACTGAGTGAGTTCACTTAGCATAATGCTCATACCCATTGTTATGTGTAAAAATTGAGGCACAAAAATATGGTGGCCTAGTGGTAAGAAACTGCTGCAATCCTGAAGACCACCAGCTGCTCTTTGTGAAAAGGATGGACAATCTCCTTCCATGCAATTATCTGACTCTGAAAACCCACTGGAGAGTCAGCTATGGGTCGGTTTCTACTCAATGGTACACAACAACAACAAAACAACCCAAAGTCACAATTGCTGAGAGTTAGACAGTGAATAAGGATGACAGAAGAAGAATTTATGCCTTTGAATTGTGAAACTAGAGAAAAGTACTGAAAATTAAACTGTCAAAAGAACAAACATATGTCTTAGAGAAGCCAGGATGCTCCTTGAAGGCAATTATGATGAAACTTCATTTCACATACTTTGAGCATGTTGCTAGGAGAGGTTATTCTTTGGAGAGGGACATCATGCTTGGGAAGGTGGAAGGATAGCAAAAGAAAGGAAGATCTTCTAACAGGTGGAATTGAACAATAACTGTGGTAATGGGCTCAAATATGTCAGAGACTGTGAGAATGGCATAAGATGGGACAAGGTTAGAACTGCTGTTCATAGTGTTGATGTGAGTCATACTCGACTCAACAGCACCTAACAACAACATCCAAAGTCACATAACTACTAGATTTTAACTGGGAAGTATGGCTCTAATCATTAGAACCTACTGCTTCAAGCTTCTAGGCCTCTTGGCTCCCTCTCGTCTGTTACTCTGATCTTCAATTACAGAGTTCTCAATACTTTCAGTTCTGAGCATCTACTTATGCTGAGAAATATGAGTAGTATATGCCATGACTTGATCTGTCTTTAAACCTGACAGTGATGCCACTTTGATAACCTGACAATTCTCTCTAGAATCTTTCAAATCTGTACTCTTTCCTCTAATTCCAGTTATTTAATCCATGTTTCTTGTTCCTCTTTAATTCCTTCTCCGTACTGACCAACAGAGAAAATTTTTCCAAAGTGCAAATCTGATCTTTGTTTAAATATCTTTATGACTCCTTACTGTCTGGACTCTAAAACGGTGATCTTCAAGGTGAGGAATATGTAATGACTGATAGAGTAAGGGAAAAGTACAGAATATTTTAGAGATATATGATTATCTTTATTTTAATGATAATATTGGTCTTTAATACACAAATTGGCAATGATACATGCATATAGCATACCATAGCTATAGATTTCCTACCTCTAGGTCTTACGGTACATCTCTAGGTATGTACAATACCTAGGTTTTATGTACATGTAAAAATATTTTTCAGTACATGCTGAAACATTTCTACTGATAAGACTGTTCAGTTAAAAGATTGGATATCTTTGACTGATAGAATATGTTGTTGTTATGTGCCATCGAGTTGCTTGCTACTCATAGCGACCCTACGTACAACAGCCCTAAATTCTGCTCTGTCCTGTGCCAATCGCACTGTCTCTGACACTCCCATCCCGATTACCCAAGTCACTGAATCAATCCACCTCATAGAGGGCCTTCCCCTTCTGCGCTGTCCCTCCACCGTCCCACCCTCCCAAGCATGATGGACCGGTCTCTCCTTACAACATGTCCAAAGTATGTTAGACGGAGCCTCAGAATCCTTACCTCCAAGAAGCCATCCAGTTTAACCCTCTCCAGGATGAATCTGTTTGTTTTCCTAGCAGTCCATGGTACTCTCAATACTCTTCTCCAGCACCACAGCTCAAAGGCATCAATTCTCCTTCTATCCTCCTTGGTCATTGTCCAACTCTCTGATGCAGAAAAAGTGATTGCAAAGACCATGGCCTGTATCAGACGCACCTTAGTCTCCAGAGAGACACCATTGCTCTTCAGTATTTTGGAGAGATCCCTGACAGCAGACTTTCCCATGGCAATGTGCCTTTTAATTTCCTGGCTGCTGGTGCCAAGAATGTTGACTGTGGAGCCAAACAAACTAAAGCTGTGAACAATCTCAATCTCTTCACCATCCATCCTGATGCTGCCAATTGGTCCAGTGGTGAGAATCTTTGTCTTCTTGACATTGAGCCTCAATCCATATTGGAGGCTGCAATCGTCGACCCTCTGCAGCAGGCACTTCAGGTCCTCCTCAGTTTCAGCAAGCAGGGTTGTGTCATCTGCATAACGCAGATTGTTGATAGATCATCCACCAGTCTTGATCCCACATTTCTCCTCATAAAGCCCAGCCTCCTGGATAATCTGTTCTGCATACAGGTTGAAAAGGTATGGAGATATGACGCATCCCTGGTTTACGCCCTTCCCAATTTTGAACCATGCAGTGTTCTCTTACTCTGTTCTGACGACTGCCTCCTGGTCTAAGTATAGGTTTCACATTAGAACGATCAAGTGTTCTAGGATTCCCATTCTTCTCAGAGTCAGCCACAGTTTGTGATTTTTAGTATGGCATTCCTTGTATGCACATGGATAGTATCTTTTTTAAAACTAAAATTTTATTTTAATGAGCATTTACAGAGAAGTTATATTTCCATTAATTGTTGCACATTTTAACCCTCACTTTCCCTTCCCCCTTCCCCAGTTCACTTTTTAAAAAAATCCTTTCATTGTTGCCCAATTACCTACCTCCCCCCACTCCAGTCTTTTTTGTAATGATATATCTCTTATTTTGGGTTGTTGTTGTACATATAATGTGTAATCATAATTCATTTTAGACAGTTCTTCTCTTTCATCTCGTCCAATGGTCATTATCTATTCACTCTTACCCTATTCTCCCAACCCCTGCAAGTCAGACCTGCTTTATAACAGTAGTGCTATGCAATATTTTTATAGATATTTTATGGATAGTGTCCACCTACAGCCTTATATCTCAGGATAGATCTTGAAATATTCTTTTTTTATAATGAAAGTGGCATCATTCTTATTCTGGTATGAAATCTAGCAATATTTCTCTGTTATCCACGGGGTTTTCAAAGCCCTGTTATTTCAGAAGTAGATGATCAATTCTGATTCTTAGTCTGTCTTGGTTTGGAAGTTCAGCTGAAACCTGTCCACAATGAGTGACCCTGATGGTATTTTAAATACCAATGGCATAGTGTACAGCATCACAGGAGCATGCAAGTCACCTCAGCACACAGACAGAAAAGTGTTATATTCCTAAGTGCAAACTATAAACAAGTAAGCGTACAGATAACAAAACAAACACATATGCTATGGGAAATAGAAAACAAACTGTCTAGTCCTTCTCATCTAGGGTTGAGGGTGTGTCAAAGCCTGGGGCAGAATTTGTGCTGGCCTCAGAAAAGTCTAGGCTAGTCTCCCTGTCGCATTGCCATGGGAAAGTCTGCTGTTAGGGACCTCTCCAAAGTGCTGAAGAGCAGTGGTGTCTCTCTGGAGACTAAGGTGCGTCTGATACAGGCCATGGTCTTCGCAATCACCTGTTATGCATCAGAGAGTTGGACAATGACCAAGGAGGATAGAAGGAGAACTGATGCCTTTGAGCTGTGGTGCTGGAGAAGAGTACTGAGAATACAATGGACTGCTAGGAAAACAAATAGATTTGTCCTGGAGAGGGTTAAACCGGGTGGCCCCTTGGAGGTAAGGATTCTGAGGCTCCGTCTAACATACTTTGGACATGTAGTGAGGAAAGACCGGTCCTTGGAGAGGGACATCATGCTTGGGAGGGTGGAGGGACAGCGCAGGAGAGGAAGGCCCTCTATGAGGTGGATTGATTCAGTGACTGGGATAATTGGGATGGGAGTGTCAGAGACAGTGCGATCGGTACAGGACAGAGCGGAGTTTAGGGCTGTTGTACATAGGGTCGCTATGAGTCGCAGGCGACTCGACGGCACATAACAACAACAACAACAGTCTCCCTGTCTAGGGACAGTGTCATTGCCAGTCCAGGAGACGAGTGCAGGCAGAATATCCAGTCAGAATGGCACAAGAAATATGATTGCTGACATTAATGGAGCTTGGCTGAAAGTAGAGATTACAAGAAAGAGGCTTACTTGTTCTGTATTAACTATGCATAGGCATTTGATTTTGTGGATCATAACAAATTATGGATAGCATTGAAAAGAATAGGAATTTCATATGTGTTCATGTGAAACCTATACACAGACCAAGAAGCTATGTTTTAAAATCAGGAATAGTGTGTGCCAGGGTTGCATCCTTTCTCCATATCTAGTCAGTCTGCATTCTGAGCAAATAATTCAGGACCTGGACTATATGAAGAAGAATATGGTATCAGGATTGAGAGAAGACTCATTGACAACATACATTATGCATTATCCTTGTTTGCAGAAAGTAAAGAAGACTTGAAGCATTTAATGGAGAAGATCAATATGGATTGCTGGAGAGCATTATGCTGAGTGTACTAACTCAGTCCCACAAGGACAAATATTGTATAAAATCATTATTGTAGAATAGGCATGAGGATCTGGGTGGGGGGAGGTGGAAGCAGAGGGATGAGGATGTGTAGGGGGAGAAGGGATTAATCATGATGTTGTACAATTTGATGGGTGGGAGGGGAAGGGAAATTAGAAGAATCTGGCCTGGAAAACAATGTATTAAAATTCTGTAAATAAATTAGTATAATAAAAATTTTAAAAAGAGACTAGGAGTAGTAATAATGATTTCTGATAAAATACTTTTGGTCAAAATATGTTTCAAGTGAGGACAAAGTCATTACATAATTATGACAGGACCAACCAAGACCTAACCACGTTGTGTTGTTGTTATGTGCCATCGAGTCGTTTGTGACTCATAGCGCCGTTCTATCCTGTGCCAGCCTCGCTGTCTCAAACACATTCATTCCCACCACTCCACTCACAGAATTGATCCATCTCATCGAGGGTCTTCCTCTCCTGCGCCGTCCCTCCACTCTCCCAAACATGATGTCCCTCCCCAAGGACATGCCCAAAGTATGTCAGACGAAGCTTCAAAATCCTTGACTCCAGGGAACATTCTGGATTCACCCTCTCCAGGACAAACCTGTTTGTTCTCCTAGCAGTCCGTGGTATATTCAACACTCTTCTCCAGCACCACAACTCAAAGGCATCAGTTCTCTTTTTTATCATCCCTATTCACTGTCCAACTCTCCGATAGCAAATACTTGCAGTAAAAAGTAAAAAAAGGAAAGAAAAGTTCCCACAACTAAACCAATAGGCAACATCATTATAGATGGAAAAAAGACTGAACTTGTCAAATACTTTCTTTTACCTGGATCTACAATCAATACCCACAGTAGTAGTAGCAGCCAAGAAATCAAAACATGTGTTGAATTAGGAAAATCTGATGTCAAAGACCTCTCCAAAGTTATAAAGAGAAATTATGTCAGTTTAAAGACTAAGGTGCACCTAAATCAAGTCATGGTATTTTCTTTTTATTTTATTCTGATTTATTAAAAAGTTTTAATACATTGCTTTTTCAAAAAAGATCTTTCCCATTTCCACCCAGCAAATTGTGCAACCCTATGACTAACACCCTACCTCCCCTTCTATTTCCACTCTGCCTGTCACCTTGGATCTTCATACTTATTTTACAGTAATGGTTTTATACAGTATTTGTCCTTGTGGGACTGAGTTCACTCAGCATAATGTTCTCCAGTCCCTTCCAAGTTAGGTAGTAATTTAAAAAATGATTGTTCCTGCTTGTTGCATAGTATTCCATTGTATGAATGTACCACAATTTTTCAATCCATTCATTTGTGGTTGGACATCTGGGCTGTTTCCATGTTCTTTTGATGTTGAGTAATGCTGCTATGAACATTGGTGTGCACGTCTCCATTTGGGACTCAGTTCTCATTTTCTTGGGCTATATTCCAAGCAATGGAATACCTAAGTCATATGGAATTTTTATGTTCAGCTTTTTGAGGAAGCACCAAACTGCCTTTCAGAGTGGTTGCACCATTGTACAACCACACCAGCAATGTAACAGAGTTGCTATCTCATCACATTCTCCATAACATTTATTACTTGCTTCCCTGTTAAACTTTGCCACTGCGACTGGAGTGAGATGGTACCTCATTGTGATTTTTATTTGCATCTCTCTTATTGCCAGTGATTTGGATAATTTCTTCATATGTCTGTTGGCCATTTGAATATCTTCCTCTGTGAAAATTTTTCCATGTCTTTTGCCCATTTTGTAATTGGGTTATCAGATATTTTTTTCTTGTGGAGGCCCAGGAGTATTCTATAAACTTTCATTATAAGACCATTGTCTGAGATGATACTGCCAAATGTTTGTTACCAGTCAGTAGGTTTTCTTTTTCCCCTGTTGGGAAAAGTTTTTTATGAACACAGGGATTTAATCTTTTAGAAGATATCATTTATCAATTTTGTCCTCTTCATAGTGTACATTTCTGGCAGTATTTGGCAGTCTCTTTATACCGTAGACTAGGGCTTCTAAGCTTGATCCCAGTTTATCTCTTAAGAACTTTATGGTTTGGGGCTTTACTCCCAAGTCTCTTATCCACCTTGAGATGATTTTTGTGTATGGGGTGAAATGTGAATCCTCTTTTAACTTCCTGCAGGTAGCAGTCCAGTTTTGGTCATGGCATTTTCAATTGTGTCTATGCATCTGAAAGTTGAACAGTTAACTAAGGATAACAGAAAAGCGGGGGGTGGGGTGGGAATATCTTAGAGTAGGGGTTTTGGAGAAGTGTACTGCAAATGCTATGGATTGCCTAAAGAACAGGCTGCCTGTTGGAGGAAGTGCAACCAGAGTGTTCCTTAGAGGTAAAGATGAAGAAATTTTGTCTCACAAATTGGGATATGTTATCAGGAAGGGCCAGTCCTTGGAAAAGACATAATGGGAATGGTAGACAGTCAGAGAAAGAAAGGAAGACCTTCAAGAAGATACATGTCAGAGAGCTTGAAGATAGCATGGGATAGAGCAAGAGTTGGATCTGTTATTCATAGAGTTGCTATGAGTCATTGTTGACAGGAGGGCATCTAACAACAACAAATACAATATTCAGTGCCTTCTATAAGATGATTTCTATGCCCTTACTTCTTTCTGCATTTATTTCATTCTCTAGCTACACTGAATGATTTGTAGTTCCTCCATTTTGTTTGGGTTTTTTTTTTAGATTTTATTTTAATAATTTTAATGAACATTTACAGAGATTTTTTGCTTTCCATTCGTTCATTGTTGCTTTTTTCTCCATGTTGTATTTTCTTATATCTAATTATGTGCTAATGCCATTCCTCTCTGATTAGAATGTTCTCCCTCATCCCTGACTCTGGTTTATTTACTCTTTTTATCTTCTCAACTTAACTTAGGGAGCTCTGGTGGTAAGAAGCTGTGCTGCAATCCCAAAGGCACACAGTTTAAATTTGCCAGCTGTTGGAAAAGGATGAGAATTCTTTTCTCATACAACATTCTTTCATCCATTCCTTCAAGCAATTTATTAAGTGTCTACTGATGGTGCAGAATAGAACAAAGTTCTGATATGTTGTTCATAAGGTTGCTATAAGCTGTACTTCACTTGATGGGACCCAACAACAATTGTGTGTTAGACACTGTTCTAAAAATTAAGGATATTGTACTAAATGACAAAGTAGAATTTATATATAAGAGGAAAGGTATAGTACATTGAAAAAAATTTAAAAGTAAATTACTTACCATAATATTTTTAAGTGCTATGGGAAGAAAATGAGCAGAATAAGGGGACTAGAAGCCTCAGGAGAGAGGTCTGGGTTAGAGATGAAAATTTCAGAATCATCTGTATATAGATGGTGTTTAAAGTTGTACAACTGAACAAGATTAATAATGAAATACACTTAGAAAAAGACTAATGACCTGTTGTACATCTGAGGTACTTCTCTAGCTTTCCATATTCCAGGCAACCCCACACCAGGCTTCCTGGTCACACCACCAATGACCCTGGGGTTACTGCTAGTGTCATCTTTCTCATCAGGCTTGGATTTTCCAATGAAATGGATTCACTCGTGGATCTACAACATATCCTGTACTTAGGGAGTGTTTTGGACTGGGATAGTATGGCTTCAAACCATGCTAAACAAATGCTTCCTAATACTTTACTCATATGATCACATAGACAAATGATAGCAATTATGGTACACACTAGAGCAAACACAGATTTGAAGCCATATTATTATGATCCTCACCTTGAATGGATGTTGTTGTTATGTGCCATTGAGTCGCCTGCAACTCATAACAACCCTATGTACAACAGCCCTAAACCCTGCTCTAGCCTGTGCCAATCTTATTGTCTCTGACACACCTACCCCCATTACCTCAGTCACAGAATCAATTCACCTTATCAAGGGTCTTCCTCTCTTGTGTTCCACCCTCCCAAGCATGATGTCCCTCTCCAACGACTGGTCCCACCTTGCAACATGTCCAAAGTATGTCAGATGAAGCTTCAGAATCCTTGCTTCCAAGGAACAGCCTGTTCTCCCCCTTTCTAGAACAAACGTGTTTATTCTCCCAGCAGTCCATGGTATATTAAATACTATTCTCCAGCACCACAGCTCAAAGGCATCAATTCTCCTTCTATCATCCCTAGTCATTGTCCAGCTTTCTGATACATAGCAAGTAATTGCACACCTTAGTCTCCAGACTGACATTGTTGCTCTTTAGTACTTTGGAGAGATCTCTGACATAAGACTTTCTCAGTGCAATTCATCTTTTGAAAGGATAAAGGTATCAATATCTGTGAGCATCTGTACTATGATATAACAATTTTTTTCCTCTCCTTTCCTCCTACTTTCAGAAAAGCTGCTGGTAGCATGGACTGAAGTGGGGTTGCCCCTCCAAGATGTGTCTGTAGCTGCCTGCAATTTCTGCCACCGCCCTGTGCACTTCGAGCTCATGAGTGAGTGGGAACGCTCTTACTTTGGGAACATGGGGTCCCAGTATGTCACCACCTATGCCTAAGAAAACAGCTACTTGGGATTCCTATCCAACTTGTACTTCAATTGGGAATGGGCCTCCTTTTTCCTTCACTGTGTGCCTCTAGCTGGGTTAAACCTGAAAATAAAGAGTATACTGCAACATCTGTATCTCTTTGTTGGGCATAGGCAATTACATTTGTCCTGACCTTTTCAGAAAAGTTATAAGGTTATGAGAAAACCATAGACTACTTGTTCATCTGACTATCCCACATTTTTTTATAAACAGGAACAGAAAGAATGGCCAAAATTCACAAAATGAACTACATAAAGAGCTAGGATGTTTAGTAGATTTGTGAAATAATGCTTCTTAATGGTATCAAAAATTCAAGGATTTGCTATTTATTGATAGATCTAGAAACCTAGGCCTCAGGTAGCTCCTGAAGTCAGGAGTTAAATCTGGCAAATCTAAATTATTGGAGAGGAGGAGTGGTTCTCCAAAACTGAAGAAATACTTTCCAAAGGGGTAATGGATTGGATATCTTCAATCTATTATCCTCTTCTCTTTCCAAAATACTTTATAGAATAGGACTTTACAGACTGGACTACTCCAGGGTGAACAAATAGGCTTGGCTATGGTAAGCTACTTTTTAAAAGCAATGTTCCTTACTTTCTAGGTGAAAGAATACTTTCTCTCCCTCTCTCTCTCTCTCTCTCATTTGTCCTATTGTCCTGCTAATATTAATAGCATACTGTTTATAAGGTCAACATAGTCCCAAATGCTTAACTAGCTGTATAATTCCATAATTTCTAACATTAACATCCATGCCTCAGTTCCCTAATTCTTCTATGACTCTTGGGTTCACTGATTTACTAGACGGTATCCCAAAGATTCAGATCCATCAAAACAATGACTCATGTGACCATAGGTATGCAGGCTGGTTTTGGAGAAACTGGTCAACAATGGGCCAGGATCTCATAGACTGTCAGTTGCAGTACAGTTAGATGGAGACTGTGGGTGATGCAGGCTGGTGGTGGGGAGACTGGCAAGCAATGGGCCAGGATCCTGTAGACTGTTAGCTGTGGCATAGCTGGATGGAGATTCTGGTGATTTAGGCTGAATGTTGTGTTCTAGGTGAGCATTATACAAGAGAAAGTGCCTAGTGCTGAGGTCCTATGAGCTTATATAAGCCTATAGTAGGGTGGGCTTGCATACCATCCTAATCCTCTCTCCTTAATATAGTAATTACTTCAGAAAAAAATAAATAGTTAATGACTGGCTAGGAAAGACATCTTAATGATAAACTTTAGACACACACACACTTGCATAGCACACTTGTAAAAACTAATGAGGTCACTTGCTGAGGAGGCTTGTGTGTTCTCAAGTCCTATCTGGCAGCCTTGAGGGCTGAAGGACGCCTAGCTTGTGCCATGTACTTTATTTGCTGCAGCTATGGCACACACAGGCTGTAAAGGTCATACGGAACCCATCTCCCTTATTGATAAAGCCTTAGCCCTTTACAATAGGAACCACTCTTCTTCCTTCCACTCTTCCTGAGAGTTGTATTATCAGACTACAGGAGATGGGAAAACTTAGTAATGAGACAGCTTCTCTAACTCAACTTCATAGAGCACATCTAAAACATTCACATGATGTGATATGTTGAAACATACATAGAATTTATTTATATACAAATTAATATGCCAACAAGGTAAATGGGGCTTAGAAGCACAGTTTTCTGAGGCAACTGTTTCCTATGCATTTCTCACAGGAAAATGGGAGGTGGAGTGAAGAACTGAGTCACAGCATAAAGGTAAACCAAACCAAACCAAACAAACAAACAAACAAACAAACAAAAACAACAAAATACCTCACCAGTAAGGATAAAGGAAGAAGGAGAGAAAGGAAAACTCACCTTGAAGAAGAAGGGAAAAAAGAAGGGTTCTCTGATACCAGAGGAAAGAAAGGAAGGATTTGAGGGAAAGGAGACAGCTTAGTAACAAATGGTAGCTTAGAAGGAAGGAAATTAGTTCAAGACACTATATAAAATTTACCATGCCAGCTTTCTCTAGGCCTGAACTAGTTCAGCTGAGTCTGCTCCAAAAGAAGAAGCTGTATAAGAGGAGTCCGTGAGTGGGAGGACCCTGGAGGCTGACACAAATGTGGAAATTGCAGTCTAGGTTGAGTCTTAATTTTTCTACAGTCTGCATCACACATCGCTCCCTATAGCCCCACAGAGGGGTATGAGCAAGCAGAGATTTTGAGCACAAGATCCTCACTTCCTTTCATCCTTGACCTCTGAGGTATTGGCCTGCACTTCTACAACTTTGGTTGCCATCACTTCTAGTGTCACAAGGGCTAAGAATTTCCAAGACTGGAGAGGCTTGGAGATGTCTAGAAGAGGGCTGGAAGTAGCTTATAGGGTTCTCCCAGCCTCTATTGGAGCCTTGGCTGAGACCTGATTGAGTATACCTGGGCTTTCTTTTGGTATCTGTACTCAGGTTTGAGTGTTGCACTGTAGTGATGACGGACAGAGCACAATATCTCGTTTAAGATGAACTAGGAACTGAAGGATCTTGAGCTTGGAACTTGAAAACTCTGGGAGGAATCAGGTACATATGGATGGACTCTGTTTTGTGGGTAAAAAGGACACACTCAGGGCTGCACCACAGGACAGTGGTCAGAATCCATCACCTTGGGCAGCTGAAAGGAGTCCTGGAATGTGTCAATGACCAGGGCCTTGTTTCCAAGCACATAGACAAGCCAGAAGTCATAGTTGAGATGGCAGGCATCACTGATTGTCAACCAGCATGTGAAGGCTCCCTCCATCTTCGGTTGAAAGCAGTGAAAGCTATCAATGAATGGCCCTGAGGCAGGCCCAGGCCTAAGAGGGCCCAGGCTAAGCAAAAATAGGAAACCTGTTTAAGGTAGGCCCAGACTCAAGAAGATGGTAGCTAAGCAAAACCAGGAAACATGGAGTCGCTAGACAGGAAGTTGAATGCAACATTTCTGGTGCATCAAGGAAACCTGCCCGGAGATAGAGGAGGTGCGCCTTCACTGAGCAGCTTCCCGAAAGGGACCACCAGAGGGCAGCATCGAGCCTCAGTAACATGCACCAATCACAGGTTTTATGGCCCAGGCACTATTGCTGGCCTGCCAGCTGGGCCCCTCTCAGAGAAATGCCACAAGGACCTACAGCTAAGGAGGTCAACTAAGGGAATCTACTAAAGGAACAGTCCACTGAATAACTGTAAGATAGCCTACCTAAGTGGAAGGAGGAGAAGGCATCTGATTAATGCCTGCTACTCAGGAGTACTGTACCAGGATTGTGCAAGAAACCAGAGCTGGCTCAGGAAGGAATTTCATTAGAGGGATTGTAATTGTTAGGTCCATAAATCACCACCAGAAAGACCACTGACTCACGTATGCAAATAGTAAGAGTGCTTTATTGCGCAGAACAAACTCCAGCATGCAGGCAAGGGTCCACCATTCAGTAGAAAATGGCGACCCAAGGTGCGGGTGCACAAGCCTTTTATGGGTTAAGGTAGGGCAGGTTTACCAAGATGAGGTAATTGGGAACATGATTGGTGGGCAAGGGGCTTTGGTGAAGAATTTTTTTATGGCCTGTCCCTGGAATTTGATGACTTTTAGGGTTAGGCCCAGGTCAGGCTTAAGATGAAGGCTAGGCAAACATGGAGTCTGTACAGTCCTCCCAGTAATAACTTCAGAATGAGTGGTGAATGACTGTCTTTGTGGCTCCACAGATCATACTTTGGAGTCTGAGTGGGTCTTGACCTGCAGTTCCATGGTAACGTCATACAGCATAATGATGATTCAATTTCTAGTGGGAAATTGACCTAGCTTGGACTTTATACAGGTACACCTAAGCAAAAACACACCTTAAATCTCCTCCAGGGGTGGGGCCAGGGGGACACCTGTGTGGTCTCAGGATTCTAGGTCCCCCACCCTTTGTCTGAGTTTTGCAAAACCACACACAGAAGTAGTTCAAATGGGAGGAAGTCAGAGTAAACCCATTATTTTAGACTTAATGTTGATAAATTTCAAGGAGACAAACACTGGGGACTAAGAAATAAAAACGAGCCCTGGGAGGTTGAAAACCCTCTGCCAGGTAGAATGGCTGATGTTTGAAGTAGACTGGCCACTAAAGGGTGCACAGACCATTAATTGGTCTGGTGCATTTGAAGTGTAGCTAACAGGGAGCTGATGCATCCAGATCCATTTCTTTGTGTAGATACCTGGCGAAAATTGGTGTTCAACCCCCACTCCCACCATTAACCTGTTAATAAAATTGAAGAAAGAAATAGCACCACAATAGTGGTAGGAGACTTTAACACACTACTCTCACCAAAGGATAGGTCAACTCAAAAGAAACTTAACGAAGATGCAGAAGAATTAAATGACACATTCTGCCAACTTGATCTTGTGGATGTATTCCAAGAACTGTACCCAACTAAAACACAATTCACATTCTTCTCAAGTGCACATGGGACATTTTCCAGAACTGATCACATATTAGGGCACAAAGCAAGCCTAAAAAAATCTTTTAAAACTGAAATAATGCAAAGTATCTTTTCAGATCACAATGCCATAAAACTAGAAATTAACTATAAAATGATAAAGCTGATAAAGCTACCAACATGGATGCTAAATAACACCCTGCTATAACATGATTGGGTTATAGAAGAAATAAAGCATGGAGTAAAGGCCTCTTGTGAGTCCCATTCCTCTCTTGAGTCCCGTGCCTTTCATGAGATCAGCTCTTTGGAGGACTTTACCTTCTCTCTGCTACAAGACACCAACACATGTGTAGCATGGCCAACCCAGAAAGGACTTCGAGCCACTGCATCCCATGTATATGCTAAAGGTTCCAACCCAGACCAGGTGCACTCACATCCTGGTCAGCAACAGAAGCACTGCCTACCAGGTTGAGGGGCTACAGTTTTAAAGCACAATCCCACCCAGAGTACCAGAGTACTACCACGACCTGGAGGACTCACTGCCTCACAGCCTAAAGGCCATCCTGCTGCCGCTCCTGCTTTCCAGTGCTAAGAGCACCAATATCACAGGTACTCTGGGGGAAATACTGTTGTCTAGCTACACCACACTGGATCCCTTAAGCTTAGGCAGAAGGGACTGGGGCATCTCAAGGCACACAGAGAAACAATTTCTGAAGGGGACCAAAAAGCTTCCTGGTTTGTCATTCAGGTACTGTAGGGACCTTGGGCCAAGAAGGGGGCACAAATTTATAGCTGCTTCACAAAGCATTACTGTACTCTGGGTAAATACATAGTTACAACAGCCTAATATCTACTAAGAAAAGACACATAAGGGGAGCTCTGGTGGCCTAGTGGCAAGGAGCTGCAACTACAATCCCAGAGGCACACGGTTTGAATCCACCAGATGCTCTGCAGGGAAAAGGAGGGACAATCTCCTCCTGTACCAGTCAGATCTGATTTGACGGTACACTCACACACAAAAATTTAAAAAAAAAAGACACATATAATGTCAAGAAAGCAGCAATCCACCTTAAGCATCATAAACAAAACCCAAAATAATCCTTCTCCTAAAAAATCAGACCCAATGAATAATCCAGATAGAACTAGAAGAAATATGTTGATGTAGAGTTATTTGATCAGCTATAGAAAAAAGATACAAATGCTGGAAAAAATAATGGAAATCAATAAGAGAAATACCTCAAGAGACAACAATCCAGAGGAAATATATTGATGAGGAGCAACTTGAACAGCTTTGGAGGAAAATGCAAAAGATAGAAGAAAGAATTAAGAGTATAGATAAAGAGGTACAAGAACTAAAAAAAAAATCATTTCAAAACAGAGAGTGTACAGCTTACAAAAACATCCATGTGTAAACAAACTTAAGAGACATGTCAGCCGTCAACGTTTTTGGAATCACAGAAGCCAAGAAAGGCTTAAGAAACAAACTGCCAGATCATGGGTTGGACAATGGAAGATATTTTTCTGAAGGGACTTGGTAGATGAGAAGGATTATCCTGGTGGAGGGTGGAGCTGGGAAGCAAGTGG
>NW_006399989.1:149923-154305 GCF_000299155.1 Elephantulus edwardii
GGAGGGACAGCGCAGGAGGGGAAGACCCTCTATGAGATGGATTGATTCGGTGACTGGCGTAATCGTGATGGGTGTGTCAGAGGCGGTGCGGTTGGCGCAGGATAGAGCAGGGTTTAGAGCTGTCGTGCATACGGTCGCTATGAGTCAGAAACAACTCGATGGCACATAACAACAACAACAGAACATTATTCGATTATAAAAGAAAGTAAGAATGAAATAAAAAAGTTCCTTGGAAGGGAGCTCTGGTGGCCTAGTGGCAAGAAGCTGCACTGCAATCCCGGAGGTATATGGTTCAAATCCACCAGATGCTCTGCTGGAGAAGGAGAGGCAATTTCCTCCTGTACCTGTCTGATCCGATTTGACGGTACACACACAAAAATAATAAAATAAATTTTTTAAAAAGTTCCATGAAAATGTAATCACAATGTACCAAAATCTCTGGTATACAGCCTAAATCAGTACTAAAGGGGCGGTTGATAGCAATAGGCACACACAAAAAAGGAAGAAAGAAGAAGAATCCGTGATCTAATGCAACACCTTCAACAAATAGAAAAAGAACAATTTAATCCGATAGCCTCAAGAAGAAAAGAAATTATAAGGAAAAGAGTTGAAGTCAGTGAAATAGAAAACAGAAAAAAAAAAAATGAAACCATCAATAAGATCAGGAGCTGGTTTTTAAAAAGGGTTAATAAAATTGACAAACTGTTGGTAAACTTAACAAAAAAGAGAGTACCTCTGGAATGCAGTTAGGGTAGTACTCAGGGACAGCTCAGCGCAATAGGCAAACAATAAAAACTGAAGAAAGGAGCAAAATTAGTGATCTAATTCAAAACCTTCATCAAATAAAAAAGAACAACAATCTAATCCTACAGCTTTTAGAAGTAAGGGGATTATAAGAACAAGAGCCAAAATTAATGAGATAGAAAACAGAAAAAACAATTGAAATTAAAACCACTAATAAAAGCAGAAGCTGGTTTTTTGAAAGGGTCAATAAAATTGATAAACCATTGGGAAACTTATCACAAGAAAAAAAGAAGATGCAAATGACTTAAGGAATGATAGAAGTGATATCATAACAAAACCAGAAAAAATTAAATTTATAATATAGGAATATTTTGAAAAAGAAAGGGTTAAACCGGGTGGCTCCTTGGAGGCAAGGATTCTGAGGCTCTGTCTAACATACTTTGGACATGTTGTAAGGAGAAACCAATCCTTAGAGAAGGGCATCATGCTTGAGATGGTGGAAGGACAGCACAGGAGGGGAAGGCCCTCTATGAGGTGGACTGGGGTAATTGGAATGGGAGTGTCAGAGACAGTGCAATTGGCACAGGACAGAGCAGAATTTAGGGCTGTTGTGCATAGGGTTGCTATGAGTCGCAAGCGACTCGACGGCACATAACAACAACAACATACTCTGATAAACTTGAAAACTTAGAGGATATGGATAAATTCCTTTGAAACTCATATTCTGCTCAGATTGACATGGACAGATGTACACTTGAACAGATCCATTACAAAAGAAGAAATTGAGCAGGTCATAAAAAGTCTGTACATGCTGACCCACCTTAGTTACAACTCCCTGGCTACATTTTCTATATGGCCCAGGGCCAGGACACCCATGAGAAGTCCATAACAATAATGATTCCTGAATGTGAAGCAATTTCAACTGCCAACCCAATGAACTTCGTGTAACCCCCATGCCTAATCTCTGTATATAAACACAATCTTTGCTTCCCCTCAGAGTTGGAACGATTTGGGCAATAGCTGACATTCTTGACCCATGCATGATAAAAGGTTTGTTAATCTCCAATATTGGATGAGTGTTTAAATCTCACATTTTCTGCCATAACATAATAAAAACCAAACCTCTTCCACAAGGGACCTCTATGCAAAAATCTGAACTCAAAGCTCTTGGTCCACCCATTCTGTTGCTCACTGCCAGGTGTAACCCCAGAGAAAATATGGGCTTATGAAATTTTATTTGCCAGGTCACCCCCGCCCCTTCCAGGGATTACCAGGTGACTTGGGGCAAATAGGGGAATTATAATTGTACCAGCAGCTAGAAGCTTTAGAGAAAATTAGCACAACTCTTACCAAGTAGATAGGAAAAAGATTACCTATCAGCCTTTATAATCCAGTTCATTCCTTTTCTTTGGGAGACCAAGTCTGGGTCAAGGACTGGAGCAATGCCCCTCCTAGGCCCGCTGAAAAGGGCCACTGTCATCCTAACACCAGTACTGCAGCCAAAGTAAGAGGCATTCTCCCTTGGGTTCATCGCTTCATGACTGAAGCGAGCAGCGCCAGATGTATGGAAGGCCACCCCAGTGCCTGACCAGCCCTGCAAGCTCACCCTCTGGCAATTGTTGAGTCCTGCTCCAGTCACCCCCAGAATGTGACTGGTCTATGCACAGCTGAAGCCTGAAGATCATCAAGCCCTGCTCCAGTCAACCCTGGAAGCTGACTGGTTTAGGCAAGGCCAAAGTATAAGATCATCGAGGCTTGTTCTAAGAACTATTGGCCCCTTGGTGATCAATGAAAACTGACCCTTGCCTACCCCAACTCTTTACTGCCTCTACTAATGTATTGTTACCCCTAGTCACTCTCGTGATCTCCCTAATAGCTCTAACTGACATCACTCCCACCCACTGGGCCTGGTATCAAAAGCTAAGCTTTGTGTTAGTTCCACCAATATTCAATCTTTGTATTGAAAGCCTGGTGTGCTATAAATGCTGGATAGCCTAGATGGGCCACAAAAGAAAAATGAGCAGAACCCCACTTTACATAATATTAGCTAATCTATGTGTAGCCTTGGCCCAGGGAAAATATTTAACTTTGAATGTGAGACTCCCATAATCCTATTACACACTGATGCTTGCCTCAGATTGTGGAGATCACTATATTCAATGGCAGCTGTTATCTTGTGAAAGAAGTAGGCAAAGATTTTAGGCAAATCTTTGCCTCACAGTCTAAGATTTCTATTGGGGAGAGCACTTTGTTATCAAGAAGTTCCCCATGTGACCATTGGAGAGATGCTCATTAGACAACTGAATGACAGGGATGAACAACTAATGGAGGCTGTCCTCAGATTAAACCTAAACTCTGTATATATAGTTTAGTGTTCACCACTGCCAAACTGTCAACCTTATCAGTGTAACGCTATTTCTCTAACTATTACCCATCCAGTGGTCATGGACCACACCCACACCATCAAGGGGTTGTATGGGCTAGGGACTCACATCTATTGATGAGATCCTATAGGTTTTGGCTCTTCTGACTGTCAATCCAAGCCAGAATCCAGATCCACCAAGTAGTCTCAGCCCCTGAATCCTAATGATCCTGCCACAGTAAAAATAATTGAAGAAAAAATCTAGCTCAAACTCTCATGATAGAAACAGTGTATGAAGATGAAAATACATAGTAAGAGTGGATTAAATATTCTGTTCGCACTTGAAAAAAAGGCAACTTTTTTGCATATGTGCCAGGGAGACCAGAGACTCAAATTGACCCTTCCCACTAGGATGGTCCTTGGACCCTATGGGCATGAGTTGTATGGTTGCACTGTTCCAGGATACCACAGTGTGGAGTTACAGATCATTATCACTACTATTCCCTAAGGTTAAAGGTCATTCAGGCCATCCCCCTGAAGACCATCAGGCCACCAGCATCAAATGAAAATTTCACCACTTACCTCTCTAGGTTTGGGAAGAATTTGACATTCCTAGGAAATCTAATGGGATGCACTGATGATCGGCTGTTTACACAGTCTCCATGGCTTATCATAGTGCCAATGTCTGATGGTGTTGCAGGAAGAAATTATTTGTAGTCTTGCCGGTAAATTGGAGTGATATTTGCACTCTAGTTTAATTGGACATTCCCTTTACTCTAGCACTCAGGTCATCCTCAAACCCCATGCAGGAATTCAGAACAGGAGAAACATAGACATGCCTTATGGATTGTTTGACCTCCATATTTACATTGACCTGATGGGACAGTGGCTTGATAAATGGAAAGGTCTAATGTCTTCCATCCTTAACTCATCATTGTGATAAGAGTATTGATTGCAATTGGATGCTGTATTATCTCATGTGCTGGAGGATTGGTTCAGAGGCTTACACCAAGCTCTCACCAAGCAGTCTCATGCTGCCTTACTTAAGTGGCCAATACCTGCTAAACAATCCTGAAGGGTTAAGCCAGAGTCCTGTTATGCGTGCCCCATAAAGAATCTGACTCTGAAATACAAAATTGCACTATTCAGCTCAAAAGGGAGAAATGACACAGGCCCAGGCCCAAGAAGACACTGTTGTTGTTGTTGTTGTTGTTGTTGTTGTTATGTGCCTGCGACTCATAGCGACCCTATGCACAACAGCCCTAAACCCTGCTCT
>NW_006399989.1:173494-179530 GCF_000299155.1 Elephantulus edwardii
CACAAAAGCAAGGAGTTGGAAACAACCTAAGTGCCCATCAACAAACGAATGGCTAGAGAAGCTGTGGTATATTCGCACAATGGAATACTATGCTGCACTAAAAAACAAGGAACTCATGCAATATTTTTCAAAATGGTTGACTCTGGAGGACATTATACTGAGTGAAATATCTGTCACTAAAAGACAAATACTGCATAGTGCCACTGTTGTAGAATGGGACTGACATCGGAGTTGGGGTAAGACTGAGAAAAACTGAGAAATTATGTATACTGCATTGAAATAGATGAGGGAGAGAACAGTTTAAAAGTGATATATGATAGGGTATCATGGTTATCACAAGAGTCCAGAATGAAGGTTGCATAGTGGAGTGTACTTGGGGCAGGGCGGAGTGGGGGGTATTGTATACCAATGAAGGAATTTTTCTTTTAGTTTTCAAAGAGAAGTCTAAACTGGTGTGAAGGGTGAGCAGGGAGAAAAGTGCAACAATGAATGAATGTAAATCCAAAATATCTGTAAATGTTCATTAAAATTAATAAAAAATAATAAGTCCCCAGGAATTGCTGGGATACCAATTGACCAGTCTATGCCAGGAAATTTGGAGAACAGCTGCCTGGCCTGCGGACTGGAAGAGATCCTTATTTCTCCCTATTCATAAGAACGGTGATCCAACAGAATGTTGGAATATCAAACAATGCCTTTAATATCCCATGTAACAAAATATTACTGAAGATTATTCAAAAACAGCTAGAACAGTTCACAAGGAACTACCAGACATTCAAGCTAGATTTAAAGAGATCATGGCATCAAGGATATTATTACTGATGGCAGATGGATGCTAGCTAAAAGCAAAGAATATCAGAAAAATGTTGATTTTTGCGTTATTGATTATACAAAGGCATTTGTCTATCTAGATCATAGCAAATTATGGCTAACATTGAAAAGAATGGGTATCTTAGAACATTTCATTATGTTCATGGAAAACCTACACCTAAACCTAGTTAAATCTAATGTGTGAACAGAGCAAGGAAACAATACTGTTGTTATGTACCATCCAGTTGCCTGCAACTCAGGGACCTTGTGTACAATAGCTTTGAAGCATGTTTTATCTTGAGCCAGTTTTACTGACTCTGACACACCTACCCCCATTACCCCAGATACTGTGTCAATCCTTTTCATTGGGGTGTTCTTCTCCTCCACTGTCCCTCCACCCTTCCAAGCATGATGTCCTTATCCTAGTACTGGTCCTTCCTGGCTGTGCCCAAAATATGTGAGATAGAGTTTCAAAATCCTTGCCTCCAAGGAGAAACTTGGTTTTACCCTTTCCAAGGCAGACCTATTTGTTCCCTTGGCAGTCCATGGCTCAATTCTTTTCTCCAGCACCACAACTCAAAGGCATCATTTCTTCTTCTCCCATCTTTAGTCTTTGTCCAGCTCTATGATGCATAGCAAGTAATTGTGAAGTCCATGGCCTGAATCAGGCACACCTTAGTCTCTAGACTGACATTATTGGTCCTCAGTACTCTGAAGAGGTTCCCGACAGCAAATTTTCCCAATGCAATTTGTCTTTGGATTTCCTGACTGCTGGTGCTGAGAGTGTTGATTGTGGAGCCAGCAAGCTAAAATTGTTAACAACCTCAATCTCTTCTCCATGTATCATGGTGCTTCCAATTGGCCCAATGTTGAAAATCTTTGCCATCTTAATGTTGAGCTTCAATCCATATTAAAGAAACTACTCTCTTTTACTTTCTGCAGCAAGTGCTTCAGGTCCTCCTCAGTGTCAGCAAGTAAGGTTGTCTCATCTGCATATCACAAGTTGTTGATGAGTCGTCTTTCAATCATCCTCATAAAGCCAAGCCTCCCAAATGATCTGTTCTGCATATACATTGAAAAGGTTTGGAGACAGGACAAATCCCTGGTGCACTCTTTTCCTGATTTTGGAACACGCAGTGTTTCCTTGCTCTATTCTGAAGATTACTTCCTGGTCCAAGTATAGATTCCACATGAGCACAATCAAGTGCACTGGGAATCTTATTCTCCTCAAGATTAGCCACAATTTGCTGTGATTTACACAGTCAAATGCCTTTGCTTTTGGACAAGATCCATCTGACATTGGCAATAATGTCTCTAGTGCCATAGCATCTTCTAAACTCAGTTTGTATTTCTGGTAGTTTTCTATTGAAACTCCAGTTTGATGTTTGTGTTTCTGGTTTGTTTGGTTTTTGTTTTTATATAATCAACAGGATTTACCTGTGTGATATTATTGTGATATCATTCTAGAATTTCCATACTCTGTCAGGTCAACTTTTTTCCTAATGGAAATATATATGAACCTCTTACACTAAGTTCATCAGGTCTTTCAGATCTCATGGCACAACATGGTGAGGATGTCCAGGGCAGCATCCGTTTGTTGAAATATGTCAATTGGTATTCCATCAATTCTTGTCTTGTTTTTTGCCAATTCCTCAGAGGAGCCTTCACTTACTCCTACATCAATATTGCCTCTTGATCATTTGTAGTTTCATTAATTTCTTCTTTGTCAGTCAAATGATACAATGACTCTGCACACTTCTTCCATCTTCTTTTAATCCTTCCTGTATCATTCAATATTCTGCCCATTGCATCCTCAATGCAACTCAATGCAAGAGAACAATACTTGGTATAAAATTAGGAAAGATGTGCATCAGGTTTGTATGATTTTTTCCATACCTATTTAATCTGTATGCTGGGCTGGGCAAATTATTCAAGGTATTGGACTCAGTGAAGAATGTGGAATCAAGATTCGAGGAAGACTCATTAATAACCTTCATTATGCAGATGACACAACCTTGCTTGAAAAGGAGGAGCACTTGATGCACTGCTACACAAGGTTAAAGACTGAAGCCTTCAATATGGAGTGCATTTCAATGTCATGAAACCAAAAATTCTCACCCCTGGAATGATAGGCAACATCATGATAGATTCAATTTCAAGAAAAAATTCTCGTCTCTGAGCTGATAGGCAACAAACATCATGATATATGGAGAAAATATCTTACTTTGATCCATAATAAATACACTTTGTACCAGCAGTCAGGAGATCAAGAAGAATGTTGGAAAAATCTATAAGTCAGGGACCTCTTCAAATTATTGAAAAAAGTAATGATGACAGTTTGAGGACTAACATGCTCCTGATTCAGGCCGTGATCTTTTCTGTCATTTACTATGCATCTGACAGCTAATAAGCACGACAGAAGAATTGAAACTTTTGAACTGTGGTGTTGGAGAAAAGACTCCAAGAAGAACAAACAGATTTGTCTTGGAAAAAAGAGTAGTGAGAGTGCTTCTGGGAGATAAAGATAATAAAGCTTCATTTCACATAATCTGAGCATATTTGTAGGAGAGGCTATTCCTTGAAAATAAACCTCATATTTGGATAGGTGGAGGGATGACAAAGGAGAGGAAGACCTTCAACCAAATGGATTAACACAGTGACTGCAGGAATGGGCTTAAGTGTGTCAGAGGTAGTGAGGACGGCATAATATAGGACAGGGTTCAGATCTGTTGTTCAGAGGGTCACAATTTGTTGTACTTGACTCACTAGCACCTAACAAGAACAATAACAGATAAATTTGTCAAGTACAACTCATAGTAACCCCATGAACAAAAGATCTGAACTCTGCTCTATCCTGCACCATCCTCACACTTCCGGACACACAAGAGCCCATTGCAGCAGTCACCACATTAATCCACCTGGTTGAGGGTCTTCCTCTCCTTTGACATCCCTCCACCCTTCTCAGCATCACGTTCTTCTCCAAGGAATGACACCTCCTAGCAACATGCCCAAAGTACGTGTGGTGAAGCCTCATCATTCTTGCCTCCAAGAACACTCGGGCTACACCCTCTCCAAGACATATGTTTGCTCTCCTGACTATCCATGGGATGTTCTGTGCTCTTCTCCAACACCACAGCTCAAAGGCATCAAATCTTTTTTTGGGGGGGATCCCTATTCATTGTCCAGCTCTCAGATGCATAGCAAATAACTGGAAAGAACATGGCCTGAATCAGACCCACCTTAGTATTTAGAAGACATACGTGTTATTTAGAAGTTGGTTGGGTTCTGCCTGAGGGTGAGTCTCCAGTTTTGGAGCAGTTGGATTCTGGAGAGTAAGTGTGTTTGGCTTACTTAAAAGCCGAGTGTAAACTATTTGGGAGGTGTTTTTTTTTATTTTATTAACAATCAAGTGTAAGCTGATTGATTGGCTATTACTGATTTAATTAACATTCAGCTGTGGGCTGGAAGCATATTGTTTAAACAATTAGGATCTGGTTTATGGGTCTTTGTGTTTAGATGTCAGTTGGGTCCTGCCTGGGGTAAGTCTCCACCTTAGAGCAGTTTGATTCTGTAGGGTAAGTGTGTTTGATTTACTTGAAAGCTAGGTATAAATACAGATATATAGATTAGAAGACTTGAAGCAGATTGATTACATCTGTGGAAAAAATTACTGGAGAAGCTCAATTTCACTTTTAAAACCTAGGCCAGGTACTGATTTCATCTTCATCTTTGTCTTCTTCATGATCTTCTTTTTCTTCTTCTTCAAGTCTTCTTTGTCCTCATCATCTTCATTTTTTTCTTCGTCTTCATTTTCTTTGTCTTCGTTTTCTTCTTCTTCTTCTGCTTCTTCTTCTGCTTCTGCTTCTGCTTCTGCTTCTGCTTCTGCTTCTGCTTCTGCTGCTTCTGCTTCTTCTGCTTCTTCTGCTTCTTCAGCTTCTTCTTTCTTCTTTCCTCCTCCTCTTCTTCATTGTCATTGTCATCACATCTTCATCTTAACCTTTGCCTTCCTCTTTTTCATCTTTGTCTTCATCATTGTTGTCTTCTTCTTCTTCATCTTCTTCTTTTTCCTCCTCTTCTTCATCACTCTGTTGAAAAAAGTTTTTGACGCACACAGGAATTTAATCTTTAGAAGGTCCTGTTCATCAATTTTATCCTCTCCATATAGTGCATTTCTGGCTGTATTTGGCAGTCTCTTTATACCACAGACTAGGCCTTCTAAGCTTAATCCCAGTTTGTCTCTTTAGAACTTTATGGTTTTGGCCTTTATTCCCAGGTCTCTGATCCACCTTGTGGAACCATCCATCTTTGTGTATGGTGTAAGATGTGGATCGTGTTTCAGCTTTCTGCAGGAAGCAGTCCCATTTTGCTAGTACCATTTGTTGAAGTTGTCCTTTCCCCATTTGATAGGTTTTATTTCTTTGTTAAATATCAGGTGACCATAGATAGATAGGCTCATTTCTGGGTTCTCAATTTGCTCCCATTGTTCTCTGTCATTGTACCAGTACCATGCTATTTTTATTCCTACCACTGTGTAGTTCATTTTAAGGTCAGGGAGTGCTATGCCTCTCACTTCATTTTTGTTTTTCACAAGTGTTTTGATTATTTAGAGTTCTTTCTCTTCAAATAAACTTGACAATTTCCTTTTTGATTTCCTTAAAAAATGAATTTGATATCTTACTGGGATTGTGTTGAACATGTAGATTGTTTTTGGTAGCATCATCGTTTTCACAGTATTGAGTGTCCCTACCCATGAACAGGGAACATTTTTTTCCATTTATTTAGATATTTTATTGTGTCTCACAGAAATGTTCTGTAGTTTATTTGTACAGGTCTTTTGTGTCTCTAGTCAGATTCACTCCCAGAAATCTCAGTTTGCGGTTGGATACTGTAAATTGTATTGCTCTCCTGGTTTCCTTTTCTGAGTTTTCTTTGTTACTGTAGAGAAATCTTACTTCCTTTTGGATACTGATCTTTTTTAAAAAAATTTTTTGGCATAGGGAGCTCTGGTGGCCTAGTGGCAAGATGATGCACTGCAATCCCAGAGGTACATGGTTCAAATCCACCAGATGCTCTGCTGGAGAAGGAGGGGACAAATTCCTCCTGTACCAGTCAGATCTGATTTGATGTTGATGTTGTTGTTGTTGTTGTTATGTGCCATCGAGTCGTTTCCGACTCATAGCGACCCTGTGCACAACAGCCCTAAACCCTGCTCTATCCTGCGCCAAC
>NW_006399989.1:191526-203942 GCF_000299155.1 Elephantulus edwardii
TTAGGCTTACACAGCACCATTGTATTTACATCTTCTACAGACAGCTGCCCTTGTTTTGGAAGAACTTCCCGAAACATTGACTTCACTTCCGCCATTTCTTAATTGTTAGGCACAGTAAGTTTCTTCCTTTGTTCTCCAGGCTTTTCCCGAGGCC
The DNA here is from genome assembly GCF_000299155.1 of Elephantulus edwardii. NCBI lineage: Eukaryota > Metazoa > Chordata > Mammalia > Macroscelidea > Macroscelididae > Elephantulus > Elephantulus edwardii. The sequence continues at coordinate 191,681 of NW_006399989.1, forward strand.
TTAAGCATTCAATCAAATGATTGACAATTCCTGACACACGCTTACTTAGCCCTTGGTGTCGAGAATGGGAGCTCTTTGTGGGAGGGGAGGGACGCACTACGCCCACCTTTCTGCCATGACCGCATTCGGAAGTGCCCATCAACAGTAATCTTTTATGGTGGTTTTCATTCTGAAGTCTATTTTATCAGAGATTACTATTGCCACTCTTGTTGTTGTTGTTGTTATGTGTCATCGAGTCTCTTGCGACTCATAGCGACCCTACGTACAACAGCCCTAAACCCTGCTCTATCCTGTGCCCATCGCACTGCCTCTGACACACCCATACCAATTACCCCAGTCACTGAATCAATCCACCTCATAGAGGGTCTTCCCCTCCTGCACTGTCCCTCCACCCTCTCAAGCGTGATGTCCCTCTCCAAGGAGCTGTCCCTCCTTACAACATATCCAAAGTATGTCTACTCTTAGGTGGTTTTTTTTTTTTGTGGTTGCCATTTGCTTGGTATATTTTTTTCCTATCTTTTAATTTTTATTATTTGCATCTTTTTCTGTAGCTGTTCAAATAAGTACACATCAACATATTTCTTCTGGTTCTCTCTATCTGGGGTGTTCATTGGGTCTGCTTTTTTTAGAAGAAAGGTTATTTTGGTTTCTTATGATAACTGAGGCAGACTGCTTCTTTTTTTACATCATATGAGTCTTTTCTTAGTGAATGTTAGGTTGTTGTAACTATATAATTAACCAGGGAATGGCAATGTTTTATGAATGACCTGTATATTGGTGCTCCTCTCTGGGAATGAAAGTTAACCCCATCCAGGCCCCCCTTCTACTTCAAGTTGGGGAAGAGGTCGAACATGACCCAGACTCCCCTCAGAGAAGCCTGATAAAGTGAGGCTCTCTGATCAGGAAAGCTGGCTTTTTTGTCTGTTCTTTGTTACTGCAACACCCCACCACCACCACCACCAAAGAGTCCTGATAGGACAGGGCAGCAATTCTGCCCATTTCAGGTGTGATCGCAATTCTTCTTTAAGATCTCTGACAATGAGCTCCCTCTTGTGGTGAGAAGCCTTTTACATCATCTAACACCTGTTGTTGCTTACAATAAGGTGTGAGCTAATTGGATTTGTATTGTATTTACAAAGCCTTGTATTTACAAAGGCTTTTGGCCACCAGTCTAGGGCTATTTCAAGGCTGGGAAAATGAGCCAAATGGCCCGATTCTGGAGAGGCATGTTTTCTGGTTTGGGGATGAGACTAGGGTGTGGCTATTGCTTGCAATAGGGTGTGAGCTGATTATATTTTGGCCTTGTATCTCTGGAAACTCTATGAACTTTGAGAAAAGATGAAAGTTTTGTGTTTAAGACTTTCATTCATAGGGTTTCTATGGGATGTCTGTAACTCTACGGCACTTAACACCTTCTGTGCACTCTTGTCTCTATTGCTCAAGCAGAAGTTCTCTTTTCAGGCCTTCTCCTGCCTGTTTTTATTGTTGTTGTTGATGATTGCCTTCAAGTCAAGCACGACTCATAGCAATCCAATGAACAAAAGGTTTGAAGCCCCTCTACAACTATGGACATTTATCATAGTTCCTAGTTTCCAGAGGCATGTTATTTAGGAAGTGGATGTCACTCCTGCTTCCATACTGCTTCCCATTTTTCAGAGAAACTGTGGTTTAGTTCATCCCTTATGCCTTTTTAGAAGCTATTCACCTCCCAATCCAACAGTCCATTGTGCATTGTCGGGGGCACCAGAAAGGAGAATTTCTGGAGGCCAGAAGTAATTGAGCTGCTGACCTTGCAGCCCAGGAAGCAGCCCTAAAACCAATGGGGCCACTAGACATCCTAATTGTGTATCCTGAACCCAGCTTGCCCCCTCAGCCCATGTATAGCCCTGAGGAGAAGGAATGCTTTAAGGTCCAAGGGGGAAAGGAAGACCTGAAAGAATGGCTGAGGTCACCAGATGGGCACATCGCTATCCCTTCTAGCCTGAGCACAACTCTGATTCAACACCTCCACAACTCCACCAACCTGGGCTCCTGAAAACTGCAGGAACTGCTTAAAAGGTGATTTGCCATCTCCCACCTCAGTGAAACAGTACAATTTGGTGGGTGGGAGGTGAAGGAAATTGAAAGAATTTGTTCAAATTTGTATTTTAATTTTGTAAATAAACTAGTAGAAAAATTTAAAATATATATATTTAATAGCAACAACAAAGAAAGGAAAGAGACATTACCTCACTCTGTGAAAGCTGTGCTTTAGTGAATTCCACAAATCAGAAGAAGTGGGAAGGGAAGAGAATGTGGGGTATTCAACCAGGGGAGAGCTGAGAAATAGATTTCACTGAATTAGGAAAAGGACAAGAACGATATAAGTTCCTCCTTGTCATGGTGGACACCTTTTCTGGGTGTGTAGAAGCTTTCCCCACCTAGTCAGAAATGGCTCAAGTAATGGTCAAGAAATTGCTCCAAGAAATACTCCCCTGATTTGGTTTGTCCACCTCACTAGGGTCCAATAATGGTCCAGTCTTCACAGCCTCTCTGTCAAAACTGATGGCCCAAGCACTAGGGATACAGTGGAAGCTACACTGTGCCTACAGACCTCAAAGCTCAGGACAGGTATAAAGAATAAACTGAAATATCAACAACACTTTGACCAAACTAATTTTGGAGACTGGCGAAGGGTAGGTGAGGCTCCTTCCCTGGGACTTACTGAGGGCAAAGTGTACCCCATACAAGGTGAATTTACTCCTTTTGAAATCAAGTTTGGGAGACCCCCACCCCTCTTACGAAGTGTGAAGCCAGAGGCCATTGTTGAATTATTTAACTCTAAACCAATCCAGTCTTTACAGACTTTCCAGCAAGTACAAAAGGAGATCCAGACCCAAATCCAGGCCACCCATTCTACACCAGAGGCATCACTGGATGTGCCACTGCACCTCTTCTTTCCAAGAGACTTTGTCCTAGTCTGCAGACACTGCTCTGGAAATTTAGAATCCCAGTGGAAGGGCTTCTACATTGTGGTCTTGACCACCCCAACTGTCAGAGTTGTGTGAATTCATTGGACCCACCTGAATCACACCCCACAGGAGAATCAGACCGGTTTAGAAAAATCGCCTCCTAATTCTATGTATACTTCTGCTAGCTATAAGAGGACTGAGGGCCAACCTCCATATGCCTCAGATGTTCAGATGGGAACTTAGAGAGACAGAAACACTAGCTCTGCTGACGGTGACTTTGTCAGTAAACCTCTGCATCCGAGTCAAGAGGAGGTTATAAATTTCAACAAGAAAGTGGAGGGACGGTGCAGGAGAGGAAGACCCTAGATGAGATGGATCGATTCTGTGAGTGGAGTGGTGGGAATGAGTGTGTTTGAGACGGCGAGGTTGGCACAGGATAGAATGGCATTTAGGGCTCTTGTACATAGGGTCGCCATGAGTTACAAGTGACTCGATGGCACATAACAACAACAACAACAGGGTGTTGGGGTTTGGGAATCTGATATTTGAGTGGGCATTAAAAGGTATGAGGTTCCACATCTTTACAGCTAGTGGTCCTCCCCATTGTAACCAGAAGGGACAATATCACACTGTGCCTTGTGGGGTTGTGAAAATTCTGCCTCCTGGAAACAGGAAGACCAGTTTTTTTCTTTTAAAATAACCCTAGCCCACCAGAAAAACTGCAAGTCTCTCCAAAGATGCAATCCGATCACATTCCAGATGCTAAAAGCCCAGCAAAGGAATAAATGGAGAGAGGGGCAAACTTATGGTTTCAGACTACACGTCACTGGTAAGGACCGAGGGGAAGAAATGACAATCTACTCTACCCTTTAACCTCAAGTTTATTCCTTAAGCCTATTGGGCCAAATCATAACTAATTAACCTCATAAGTTGCAAAGCCCTTGTAGCCCCTAGCATAAGCTCCTTGCACCAATCCACAGACAGTTAATCCAAAACTCATGAAACTCCACAGGAGGTCCCGCTCTTGAGCCTTGTTAAAGCTATATGTACACAGTTATTAACACCAAGTCACCTGAAGTAGCACAGGACAGCTTTGCCTGGACCCTCAACCCCCTTATTATGTAGGAATGTATGAATGAAAGACCTGAACACTTGTATAACTTTCTTCATTTCTCCAAGTTCATAAGATTTCCAGAGGCAAGCTATTTTGGAAGTGGATGCCACTCCTGCTTTCAAGCTTGTTTTAATCAGGGAGCTCCACCAAACACTGTCTGCCATGGGTGACCAATACATTTGACAAATCAGGGTCACAGTGTTCAGAAGCACAGCAACCACAAGTTACTTCTGTAAAGCAAATCAACAGACCAGTGCTATACCACCTAGAAGTATTTGACCAAAAACAATTAAAAGCAGGCCCAGGGCTGCAGGTGCATAAGAGCACCAAGTGCTCCATACCTGTCCCTCCTCAAGATGCAAGAGGCCATCATAATTTCCAGCATAAAACTGACTCAACACACTAGCACTCAGCCTGAAGATGAGGCCAAGCATTTCAGCATTTAAAAATTCTGGCATGCCCACATGCTGGTGGACCCGCAGTTCATCTGGCAAGTCCCATCTGCTGACACCCACTTGGGACGAAAAGAAAGGCATAAGAGCGCTGAGTGTTCCATACCTTTCCCTCTTCCAAGATGCGAATAGGACATATAAATAACCCATTCCCAGCCAATCTTTCTGACTGCCTCTTGATCTCATAGCCACCTCCCTGACCTTAGGGAATTTGACTGGGAGCAGGTTTTGTTTCATGTTTCCCAGCTATAGGCTGAACAAGTCCCCCTATTCTTCCCTCTGTGACACTTCTCAACAGTTTAACAAAATCAGTTTACTGTCACTAGGAGAAGCATCTTATTTGAAGGTGCCAGGGGAATCTTGGTTTGCCTGCACTAAGTGTTTGACCAAATGTATGGCCATGAGTAGAATGCAAGACCAGGACAATCAGCAAGTCTGAGAATTTTGTGTCTTGGAACATGTTCTCCCCCATGTACTGATACACAGTAGAGAAGGAGGAAGAGAACACCTGCAACTTATCAATAATCAGGGAAGGCCCAGGCGGGCCCCTGTGTTAATTTCTCTCTTAATAGGCCTAGACATAGCAGGGTCCACTGCAGTAGGAGTTTCTTCCCTTATTCTGCAGGACCAATCCTTTAAGATCCTATTCCAACAGGTAAGCCAAGACATTGGTTTTCTGGGTAATGCCATATCACGCTTTGAATATCAGGTCAACTGCTTGGCAGAGATAGTACTACAAAACCAATGAGGACTTGACCTGCTTTTTATGCCGCAAGGTGGGCTCTGTGTAGCACTGAGAGAAATCTGCTGTTTTTATGCTAACCAGTCAAGGGTCATAAAAGAAATCCTAGCAATGATCTGAGAAAATATCCAAAATGAGTATGTAATGACTGCCCAAGAAGAAGGGTTGTACCAACGGTTGTTTTCATGATCACCTTGGTTGACCACTCTATTATCAGCAATAGCTGAACCATTGATCCTAGTCCTGTTTCTCCTAGGGATTAAATCTTGCCTATTAAATAGCCTGGTAGCATATATCAGGCAGCAAATACAGGCAGTTACAGCTCTTAGTTCTTAAGCCCCAATACTACCTCTTACCCATGGAAGATACTCCCTGTTGGAATTTCAAAGGTTTGAAATGTATATAAAACCAGTAGGGAATGTGAAGCCAAATAGATTCCATTTTATGTAGCACTCACTCCATTTGAGTAGCCTAACCCCATGTGTGGAAAATTTCTGTCCCGAGACCTAAAGTTTTGTCTTGATCCATTTCCCAAAATAGTAATTTTTATTGTTTATAAACCCAAGATGTAGACGTTTTGCATTGTATGATGACTATATCACTGTATCCTTAGAAATATGTCAACAGCAGGATATTGTAGCCTGGGCCCACACAACCCAGCGTCTGGGGTGGGGTGGGGGAGGGGTAAGGGTATAAATGCACCTAGCTAGAGCTAAGAGAGTGGGAATCCTGCCGTGTTACAAAGACCTTCTCCCTCCACCCCGATGTGCAGCAAATAAAGGACTTCATTTGTAATCCTGCAGTGTGTGTCTCTTAATCCATTGAATATATAACAGCATAATGTCCTCCAAGGTCACCCATTTTGAAGAATATTGCACGAGTTCCTTGGTTTTCAATGCAGCATAGTATTCCATTGTGTGAATATACCTCAGCTTCTCTATCCATTCGTTTGTTGATGGGCAGTTAGGTTGTTTCCAACTCTTTGCTATTGTGAACAAAGCCACAATAAACATGGGTGTGCATATATCTCCTTGGGTGGCAGTTATGATCTCTTTGGGGTATATTCCCAGTAGTGGAATTGCTGGGTCAAATGGTATATTTGCAACTTTTTGAGAAAGCACCATACTGCCTGCCACAGTTTCTCCACAACCTCGCCAGCATTTGTTGCTTGCTGTTCTGTTAAATTTTGTTATTCTGACTGGGGTGAGATGATATCTCATAGTTGTTGTGGTATGGTCAACTTTTAAAGAAATTCCAAACTGCCTTCCACAGTAGTTGTGCCATTTTACAATCCCACCAGCAATGTGTTAGTGTTCCAGTCTCTCTTCATCCTCTCCAAAACTTATTGTTTGCCATTTTGTTAAACTTTGCTACTACTACTTGAGTGAGATGCTATTTCGTTCTTGTTTTGATTTGCATCTCTCTGATTGCTAGTAATTTTTACCATTTCCTCATATGTTTCGTGGCCGTCTGAACACCTGCATTTGTGAAGAGTCTTTTCATGTCTTTTACCCATTTTGTGACTGGGTTACCAGTCTTTTTCATTCTTTGATTCTGAGACCCTTACCTGAAATGTTGTTGCCAAATATTTTTTCCAAATCTGTGGGCTTTCTTTTTACCCTACTGGAGAAAGTTTTGATGCACACAGGGTTTTGATTTTAAGAAGGTGCAATTCATCCATTTTGGAAAGGAAAAAGACCCAGAATTAGCAAAGCTCTTCTAGAAATTTGATCATTGGTGTTCAATGTTTCAAACCTATTCTCAAGATGATCGTGATATTCAAATGGAATTGATTCACTATCGTATCTTGATTCCTGTGAACTTATTTTCATTTTCTTTGGCCTCAATTTTAACTTGCATATGAATAATTGATGATTTGACCCACAGCTTCCCAACCCTAGTTTTGATTGCCAATATTCAGTTTCTCTAACAATTTCTTCCACAAATGTAGTCAATCTAACTCCTATGCAGCCCATCAGGTGAGATCTACATGTAAAACATTCATTTGTGTCTTTTAAAATAGGTTTTTGCAATGAATAAATCATTGTAAACACAAAATTCAATCATTCTCTTTCCAGCCTCATTTCTATCAGCAAACACCTATTTTCCAACTACTATTCCTTCTTCACTGTTTCCCACTTTTGTATTACGGCAACCAATTATCATTAACACATTTTTTTGCATGTTTGGACTGCAAAATTACACACATCAAAGTGAAAGAGCTGAACAGACTATTTCAAAGGGCAGCTCAGGAGGATAAAACAATGTATTATACTGAAATGTGCAGAGAGCTGGAATTGGAGACTACAAAGTGTAGAACTCGCTCTACATTGAGTAATTGATTATCTGACCCACAGTCTGCTCCTGGCCTAGTTTTGACTGCTGATATTGAGCTTTTCCAACGATGGCATCATTAGTGAAGAAAATAAAAGATCATTACAAAAACAGAGGAGAAAGGAAAACAAATCGAAATGGATGTCAGAAAAGACTCTAAAGTTTGCACAGGATCATTGAGAAGCCAAAACAAAAGGAAAACATGTCAAAATGAAAGAGCTGAACAGACGATTTTAAAGGGCAGCTTGGGAGGACAAAACAAAATATTATATTGGAGTGTTCAGAGAATGGGAATTGGAGAATAAGAAGGGAAGAACTCGCTCTGCATTTCTCAAGCTGAAAGAACTGAAAAACAAATTTAAGCCTCATGTCGCAATTTGAAAGATTCTATGCACAATATATTGACTGGCCCAGAAAACATCAAAAGAAGATGGAGGGGAAACACAGAGTCACTGCACCAGAAAGAATTGATTGACACTGAAAAATTTTAGAAAGTACCATATGAACTGGGGTTATCAGATTAAAACAGGCTTGGAAGGAGTGGCATCCACTTCTGAAATAGCTTGCCTCTGGAAACTCTATGAACTTAGAGAAACAATGAAAGTTATACAAGTGTACAGGTCTTTCGTTCATAGGGTCCCTATGAGTTGTCTACAACTCAACCAGACTCAATGGCACTTAACAGCAACAAACAACAGTTTAAGATTCCAGTCTTTGAAAAATTGCATCACAGTGAAAGAAGTGGAAGGTCAGAGAAGAAAAGAGGATCCTCAACATGATGCATTGATATGGTGTCTGTAGCAATGGGCTGGAGCATGTCTCAAATTGTGGGGATGGCATAGGATAGGACAAGGGTTAAATCTGCTGTTCATGCAACAATTAATGAATGGAAATTCAGTCTCTGTAAATTTTTATTGAAAATTAATCATAATCATAATCATAATAATAAAAGAAGAAGAAGAAATCTGTTGTTCACAGAATTGCTGTGAATCAAATTGCTCTGTTGGCCTAGTGGACACAAAGTGATGCTACCAAGCCAAAGGTGGGTGATTTTAGTCTGTGGCCCTAAGGTCTGGTTTTAATTGCTTTTGGTCAAATATTCTTCTAAGTGGTATAGCACTAATCTGTCAATTTGGTGTACAGAGGTAACTTGTGGTTGCTGTGATGCTAAATACTGTGGCACTGAGGTGTCAAATGTGATAATGGTTTCCCATGGTGGACAGTGTTTGGTGGAGCTCCCAGATTAAAACAGCCTTGGAAGCAGGAGTGGCATCCACTTCCAAAATAGCTTGCCTCTGGAAACTCTATGACCTTAGAGAAATGATAGAAGTTATACAAGTGTTCAGGTCTTTCATTCATAGGGTTGCTATGAGTTGTCTACAACTTAATGACACTTAACAACAACAACAACCATATGAGACACATGGTTCAAAATTGGGAAGGGTGTACACCAGAGACGTGTCTTATCTCCCTACATTCCTTTGGCTTCCTTCCTTTCAGAGGCCTTTGTTCTGTTTTACCCCCACAGTAGTGCTTCTGCACTATGCTTTAAGGAGAAGCAAGGAGGGAGCTACCATTTATAGTTTAAAGATTAAGACTATAGACTCCAAGAATTCAGATGGACTATGGACCCAGGGCCCTGTTGCTGACTGTGTGACTCTGGACAAGTTAGTCACACTCTCTACACCTCAGCCTCATCTGTAACATGATATTTTAAGAGCTCCCATTTCATATACAAGGAACTCTGGTGGTGCAGTATATATTAAGTTAAGCTGCTAACTAAAAGGTTGTTGTTATGTGCTGTCAAGTTGCCTGAGACTCATAGTGATCCTATGTACAACAGCTCTGAAACCTGTCCTATTCTGAGCCAGACTTACTCTGACACACTTAATCACATCACCCCAATTATCATGTCAATACAGCACTGTCCCTCCAGCCTTCTAAGCATGATATTCTTCTCCAGGGACTAGTCCCTCCTGGCCATGTGCCCAAATTATGTGAGATAGAACTTCAAAGACTTTGCCTTCAAGGAGAAAATTGGTTTGACCCTCCAAGATAGACCTATTTTTTCCCCTCCTTGTTGTCCATGGTATGTTCAATACTCTTCTCCAGTATCACAAATCAAAGGCGTCAATTCTTCTGTCATCTTTAGTCACTGTTCAGCTCTCTGATGCCTAGCAATTAATTGCAAGTATCATGGCCTGGATAAGGCATACCTTAGTCTCCAGAATGACATCATTGCATCTCAGCACTCTGGAGATGTCTCTGACAGCAGACTTCCCCAATTCAATTTGTCTTTTGATTTCCTGATTGCTTGTGCCAAGAGTGTTGATTGTGGAGCCGAGGAAGGTGAAATTGTTAACAATCTCAATTTCTTTTCTATCCATCATGGTGCTACCAATTAGCCCAGTGGTGAGAATCTTCATTTTCTTGAAGTTGAGCTTCAATCCATATTGAATATTACAGTCCTTGACCTTCTGCGGCAAATGCTTCAGGTCCTCAGTTTTGGCAAGGAAGTTTGTATCATCTGCATATCCCAGGTTGTTGACAAGTTATCCTCCAATCCTGATGCCACACACCTCCTCATAAAGTCTAGCTTCTCAAATAATCAGTTCCATATGTAGATTGAAAAGATATGGAGACAGGATGCATCCCTGATGCACTCCTTTCCTAATTTTGAACCATGCAGGCTTTCCTTGTTCTATAATGACAATTGCCTCCTGGTCCAAGTATAGGTTTCACATGAGCACAATCAAGTGTTATGAGATTCCCATTCTTCTCAAAGTACGCCCCAATTTGTAGTGATCTACACAGTCAAATGTCTTTGCATAGCCAGTGAAGCACAGATAGACATCACTTTAACACTCTTTGCTTTCACCAAGACACATCTGACATTGGCGATAAATGTCTCCTTTGCCATGGCCTCTTCTTAACTCAGCTTATTTTTTCTGGCAGTTCTCTGTTAATGTACTGTTCCAGTCATTTTTAGATAATTGTCTGCAAGACTTTCCTTGTGTGTGATACTAGTGATATTGTTTGATATTTTCCACAAACTGTTGGAACACCTTTTTTTTGGAATAGGAATAAATATGGATTTCTTCCAGTCAGCTGGCCAGGTAGTTGTCCTTCAGATCTCTTGACACAACCTGGTGAGCATGTCCAGGGCAGAATCTGTTTGTTGAAATATGTCAACTGGCATGCTGACAATTTCTGGGGCCTTTCCCCCTCCCCCAGTTCCTTCAGAGCAGCCTGAAGTTCCTCCTTCATCACCAATGCCTCTTGAAAATATGTTGTTTCTTGAAATTCATCTGTGTAAGCCAATTCTTTTTGGTACATTGACTTTTCCTGTCTTCTTTTAATGCTTCCAGGATCATTTAATATTTTACCCAAATCATCCTCAAGTATTGAATTTTTCTTCCGTTCCTTCAGCTAAAGAAATGCCAAGCAAGTTTGGCCCTTTTGGACCTCCCCAAGATGGCAGCTGCGGAAGATGTATTTCTACTGCTGCAGCTCCCAGAGCTGTTCGAAACAAGCAAGCAGTTCTGGACAAAGTAGCGAATGAACCCACAGGTTCCTGTATAGTCCAGATAAGGTGTTCAAGGCTGCTGAAATGTTATCGCAGCTCGACTTGTTCAGCTGTAATGAATATTTGGAAGAAATTGCTTCCACCTACCTAACGTACCTGTTGGTGCCAGCATTTCAAGGAGTCCTGGCCATGAAACAAGTCAACACCAGCAAATGTCTAGATCATTTTCAGCGGGCTCGAGAACACTTTCTAAACTACTTAAGTTAGTGCCATTATTACCATGTGACAAAGTTTGAGCTACCTCAAACCAAGAACTCAGCTGAAAATAATACTGCTAGCTCGTCCATGACTACCCTAATTTCGTTGCTATGGCATCTCAAAGACAAGCTAAGATAGAGAGATACAAGCAAAAGAAGGAGATGGGAAGTAGATTGTCTGCACTGAAATCTGCTGTGGAAAGTAGTCAAGCAGATGATGAGCACGTTTGTGAATATTACTCACCTTTGGAGGTGGATTGGTATCAGCTTGGAAGAGATTGAGAGTATTGACCAAGAGATAAAGATCTTTAGAGAAAAAGAGTCCTCAAAAGAGGCATCAACTTCTCACTCATCTAATCAAGACAGGCCACCAATGAAACCCTTCATTCTCACTCAGGACATGGCCCAAGCCAAGGTGTTTAGAGCTGGTTATCCAAGCCTGGTAACTATTACAGTGAATGGCTGGTATGATCAGCATCAGAAATATGGCACATTACTAGATCAGGGAATAACCAGGACAACATCAGCAGAGCTCACAAAAGCAGCCAGCAACAAGAAGATCAGGAACAAAAAGAGAAGGGAGATGTAACATTTGTTACACAGAGTCCGGGAATGGGATGACTGGAAAGACACCCATCCTCTGGGTTATTGCAACAGACAAATCATGGATTAATCTACTCATCACAAGATGAAACTAGAGGGGCTCAATATCTCCTCTTCCAAGGAAAGATGTATAGTCTTCTTCTTCCTTGGGCTCCTGCATCAGCTGTGTACAACAAAAGCAAAAATTCTTCATGTTGCTTTGGGTTCAATAAAGTATCAAATAAGAAAGAAAGAAAGAAAGAAAGAAAGAAAGAAAGAAAGAAAGAAAGAAAGAAAGAAAGAA
>NW_006399989.1:204872-208830 GCF_000299155.1 Elephantulus edwardii
ACAAACTGGGAGGAGGGTAGAGAGAATAGTGCAACAATGAATGAGTGGAAGCCCAAAATCTCTGTAAATGTTTATGAAAATTAATAAAATATAATTATAGGAAAAAAAATTGTACAACCATATGACTATCACCACCCTCATCCTCACCCCTCTGCTGCCATACTCCCTCCCCCTTTGAATCGTCATACATGTTCTACGGTAATGGTCTTATACAATAATTGCACTTATGGGACTGAGTTCACTTAACATAATGCTCTACAGTCCCTCCCAAGTTCCTTCCACAGCTCAGCTCATCTTTGCTAATTGTGTTCAAGGCCTCACACCTGTTCCTGAGATGGTTTTGAAATGCAGGTGCATTGGTAAAGTCAGCTGTCAGGGTACTATTGCAGAGTAACGACGTCAGTCTGGAGACTAAGATGTCCCTGATCTAGGCCACAATCTTCGCCATTGTTTGCTATGCAACAGAGACCTAGACAATGACTAGGGATGATAGAAAGAGAATTGATTGATGCCTTTGAGTTGTGGTACTGGAAAAAAGTGTTGAGTATACCATGGACTGCCAAGAGAACAGTTTCATCCTAGAGAGGGTGAAGCAAGACTGCTCCTTGGAGGCAAAGATTCTGAGGTTTTATCTGACATACTTTGGGTAAGTTGCAAGGATGGACTAGACCTTGGAGAGGGACTAGACCTTGGAAGGGTGGAGGCATGGAGGAGGAGAAGGAGACCACTAAAGAGGTGGATTGATACAGTGACTGGAGTAATGAAGGTGTGTCAGAGACAGTAAAATTGGCACAGGATAGAGCAGGTTTCAGGGCTATTGTACATAGGGTTGTTTATGAATCGCAAGAGACTCCAGTTGCACATAACAACAACAACAACAATAGACTCAAAGTAAAATTTTAGTTCCTGTGGATTTGATATAACCTTCTTTAGTTTTAGTTTGAACTTGCATAGTTTTCTCAGCTGATATTGAGCTTCTCCAGTGATGCTTTCCACAGATGTAATTGACTGATTCCTGTGTGTATGATCAGGTGAAACGCATGGGTATAGTCTGTGTTTATACTTTTTTACAAAAGTTATTTGCAATGAGTTATTCTGCATTGATTGTGCAGAATTCTATCATTCTATTTCCAGGCTCATTTCCCCCCCCCTTTAAAAAAACACATTTTATTATTAATTTCAATGAAAATTTTCAGAGACTTTGGATTTCCATTCATTCATTGTTGCACTTTTCTCCCCTCCCAACCCTCCCCCCAGTACACTACCCTCTTGGAAATGTAAACGAAAAATTATTTCATTGTTTTACAATCCCTCCTCCCATATCCACTCCACTATGCAGCCTTCGCTCTGGACTCCCGTCTTGACAAAAATACCTAATCACATGTCCCTTTTAAACAGTGTTCTCCCTCATCTGTTTCGATGCAGTATACATTATTGAACCCATCCTTCTCAGTCTCCCCTCAACCCTGATGTCAGTCCTGTTTTACAACACTGGCACCATGCAGTATTTGTCCTTTTGTGACTGAGATACTTCACTCAGCATAATGTCCTCCAGAGTCATCCATTTTTAATAATATTGCATTTGTTCCTTGTTTTTCAATGCAGCATAGTATTCCATGGTGTGAATATACCATAGCTTCTCTATCCATTCATTTGTTGATGGGCACTTAGGTTGTTTCCAACTCCTTGCTATTGTGAACAAAGCCACGATAAACATGGGTGTGCATATAACTGCTTGGGTGGCAGTTATGATCTCTTTGGGGTATATTCCCAGTAGTGGAATGGTTGGATCAAATGGTATTTCTATTTCCAACGTTTTTTTAAAAAATTATTTATTTATTTATTTATTTAGAGAGGTTAAAACCAAATTGTTTCTTGGAGGCAAAGATTTTTAAATTCTGCCTCACATACTTTGGGCATGCTACCGGAAGAATTGTGTGGAGAAGGACATCATGCTCAGAAAGGTAGAGGAACAGTGCAGGAGAGGAAGACCCTGGATGAGTCGGATTGACACAGTAACTGGGGTAATGTAGTTAGGTGTGTCAGAGATAGTGAGAATTGGCTTAGAATAGGACAGGTTTCAGAGCTATTGTGCATGGGGTTGAGTCACAGGCAACTCAACGGCACAAGACAACAGCAAGTTCTATTAAGATAGTCTAACTCACTGATTCACTGTTGCATTTCTTTTATTCTGCTTTTCTTTGCCTCTATCATGTTGAGAATTTCTGTTCTTTCATTCTTGATATTCTGAATTGCATTTCTGCGCTTTTCTGTTGTTTCTAGTACTGTGTGATTGTATCATCCCTATCTTGTGATGATTTTCCCCTTTACATATAGATTCAACTCATTCTTTAGTACCTATTTTTGGAACTCCAAGAACTCAGCATATTTCTTCTGCTTTCCTGTCTCTGAGGTATTAAGAGGGTCCTAGATCCAGTCTGCTCTTTTAGGGGAAGGCTTGTTTTGGGCTTGTTGTTTTTGTTTTGTTTTGGGGTTTTTTGTTGGTTCCCCCCCCCCATAGTGTTTGATCCTGACTTCTGCTTCCTTGACATTATATGTAGTTCATGGGGATTGATGTTTTCCTGCTGAGGTGACAAAGTTTTTGAGGGGAACTGGGAACTTCAAAGACATAATTCCTAGGACTCTCCTTCCTCAAAACTGGGTGGTTCCTGCTCAATGGTGATCTCTGGTAGCAGTGTACTTGTGTCTTTTCCTGCATTTGAGTGGTAGAGACCCAGATATGTCTTGGAGAAAGTGGATGCAGAATTCTCTTTGTTGGCAAGTTTGGCAAAGCTTTTGTTTCACCTACTTTGGGCATGTTCTTGTTGTTGTGTGCCATTGAAAACGAACCCTGTCAATCTTGTGCTATCCGCATCATCTCTGGCATACTTGCTGCAGTCACTGTGTCCATCCATCTCATTAGATGTCTTCCTCTTTTCCACTGATCCTCCACCTTTCCAAGTATAATGTCCCTTTCCAAGAAATAGCCTCTCCTAGGAACATACCCAATGTATTTGAAACAAAGCTTCATCATCTTTGCCTCCAAGGAGCACACTCGGTGCATTTTTCAAAGACATATCTGTTTGTTCTTTTGGTAGTCCATGAGATATTCAGTACTCTTCTCTGGCATCACAACACAAAGGCATCAATTCTTCTCCTATCATCCTTATTCATTGTCCAGATTTCAGATGCATAATAAATGATTGAAAAGACCATGGCCAGAATCAAGTGCACTTTAGTTTTCATAATTACACCATTTCTCTTCAGTATTTAGGAAAGAACCCTGACAGCAGATTTGACCAATGAAGTAAGTTTCTCTCCTGATTTCCTGATTGCTGGTACCAACGGTGTAGATTTTTTATCTAAGCAAGATGAAATAATGAACAATTTCAATGCTTTCTCCACCTATTATGATATTGTCTGTTGGACAAGTGGTGAAGGATTTTGTTATCTTGATGTTGAGATAGAATTCATATTGAAGACTGTAGTCCTTGATATTCTGAAGCAAACTTTTCAAGTCCTTACTTTCAGCAATCGAGGTTGTGTCATCTACACAACACAGGTTGTTGATGAGTCTTCTTCCAACTCTGATATCACATTCCTCTTCATAGAGTGCAGCTTCATAAATAATTTTCTTATCAAACAGATTGAATAGACACAGAGAAAAGATGCATTCCTGGTACACACCCTTCTTAATTTTAAATCATCACGTGTTCCCTTCCAGTACCACAGCTCAAAGGCATTGATTCTTCTTCTGTCATCCTTAGTCATTGTCCTGCTCTCTGATGCATAGCAAGTAATTGGAGAGAAAGCTGTTCAGATGGTTTTCAAACTCAGGTGGAATAGCCTCAAGGTAATATGTCAAGAAGACAAAGATTCTCACCACTGGACCAATTGGTAGCATCAGGATGGATGGCGAAGAGATTGAGATTGTTCACAGCTTCAGTTTGCTCGGCTC
>NW_006399989.1:209327-227211 GCF_000299155.1 Elephantulus edwardii
GGCACAGGATAGAGCAGGGTTTAGGGCTGTTGTACATAGGGTCGCTATGAGTCGCAAATGACTCGACGGCACATAGCAACAACATTTTTATATTTGTGAATTTGTTTTTATTTTCTTCAGCTTCAATTTGAACTTGAGCACTTGTCCTGATTTTGACTGTTGATATTGAGCTTTTCCAATAATTCTTATCATAGATATAGTAAATCTGATTCCTGTGCAGTCTGTTAGGTGAAGTTCATGTGTTTTTGTATTTTTTTTAAAAAATGTTTATATAAAGTCCTTTTGCATTCTTAAGAAAAATTGTATTTTTTACAAATGCATCCTTATGTATTTTTTAAAAAGATATTTGTTGTTAATAAATAATTGAACGTACAAAATTCAGTCATTTGATTTCCAGTTTCATTTCTGTCACCAAGACATTACTTTCCAACTACCATTCTTTCTCCATTATTCCCAACTTTTGCATTCCAATCGCCAGTAATTATTAATGCATCTTGATTGCATCTTTGGACAATTTCAAACAGTAAAAGTTGGTAGAAATACTCACCATCCATACAGGATATGCAAATCCAAATCCAGAGTAAGTATCTATTCCTGTGAGGGTGTCACTGGTGCCATTGGTCCAATATAATTGAATTGCCAACTATGAGCAGGGCCTTCTCCCCCTGGTAATCTGTCCCATAGCCATCTGCAAATTCTTTCACTCTTGCTGGAAATAAGAGCTATCTGTATTGGTGTTTTATGTCTCAGAAGGAGAAATAAGAATATGTATAGTTTCATCCCTTATCTGCATTGCTATAAAAACACTGTCTAC
Source organism: Elephantulus edwardii (assembly GCF_000299155.1). Taxonomy (NCBI): domain Eukaryota; kingdom Metazoa; phylum Chordata; class Mammalia; order Macroscelidea; family Macroscelididae; genus Elephantulus; species Elephantulus edwardii. The sequence goes on from NW_006399989.1 coordinate 210,142, forward strand.
TCATTTGATTGATCCAGTTGGTCACCTCAAGGGAGTGCACCAACATGTACACCTGCTAATTTTTTTACCCACTGACCCTGAAAGAGGGTTCTTTAGATGGACATTTAATCAGCTTACACTTCTTTGTTAACACAATTTTGAAATGTCCAAACAGTTTACCCTAGTTTTCAAGTAAACCACAAATACTTACCCACTGGGATCCAACTTCACCAAGCTAAAGGCTCAGTCACAGGCAGGACTAGACCAAAATTTAAATACAAAGGCCAGCCCCCTAGATCCTGTTTTCCCACACAGAGGCTTCCCACCCAAGCTGATTATAAATGAGATAAGATACAGTTAATCAGCTTATAATTGATTGCTATCACAATTTAGAAATGTCCAGTTACCCTGGTTTTCAAGTAAATCACAAACACCCACCAGGATCCAACTTTGCTAAGCTAAAGACTCACTCATGGGCAGTACTAGACTGAAATTTAAGTACGAAGGCCCACCCACCAGATCCTGTTTTCCCAAGCAGAGACTTCTCACCCAAGGTGATTGTAAACAAAATCAGATACAGTTAATCAACTTACATTTGATTGCTAACACAATTTAGAAATGTCCAGTTTAAACCAGTTTTCAAGTTTATTAAAAACACTTATTCACCAGAATCCAACTTGGCCCAGCTAAAAGCTCACTCATAGGCAGGACTAGATTGAAATTTAAATACAAAGGCCCACCTACCATATCCTGTTTGTCCACACAAAGACTTCCCATCCAAGTTGATTGTAAACAAGATCAAATGCATACACTTAATCAGCTCTCGTGTGTCAAGTGTGAGGATGGTGCAGGACAGGACTGGTGTCAATTCTTTTGTTCTTAGGGTCACTATGAGTCATACTTGACCTGAGGGCACAATAATATTATTGTCATGGTCTTGTCTAATTCTTTTTTCAGTTTTGTTGTGTGTATTTTCCAATGCTATCATTCAGTGCATATATATTTATTATGGGTATGTTCTCTTGTTTATATTGACCATTTAAGTATTATATAGTGTCCTTTCTTGCCCTTTATAATAGTTTTACACTGAAGTCTATTGTATCAGTGATTAATATTATTCTGACTTTTTTTTTTCTGGTTGCCATTTCCTTAGCATATATTTTTTCCCACCCTTTGATTTTTGGTATGTATTTATCTTCATTTTTTCAAGTGTGTATTTTTGACAGTATATTGATGGATTTTGTTTTTTCATTCAATATGCAAGTCGTTTTCTCTTCATTGGTTCTTTTAAAGCATTCACAGTCATTGTAATTACTGAGAAGCAAAGTTTTGTTGCTATCATTTTGTTGAGCTCTTTTTCCTTTTATTGCTAATTACTTTGATCCATGCACTTTCTATAGTGTCCCTAAGAGACACCACAGTATTTCCTGCAACACTGCTCTTATTTTCACACATTGCCTTAGTTTCTGCTTTTCTGAGAATGTATTGTTCTCTCCATCATATTTTCTAGACAGTTTTGCTGGAAATAGTATTCTTGTTTGACAGTTCTGTTCTTTGAGTATTTGACACATGTCATTCCAATTTCTTCTTGCTCACATAGTTTCTTCTGAGAAATCAGCATTTCATCTTACTTATTCTCCTTTATAGGTAGCTGTTGTCATTTTTGTTAAGTGTTATCAAGTCATTTGTGACTCATAGCAACCCAATGAACAATAGCTCTGAATCCTACCTTATCCTGAACCAATCTCAGTGTTTCAGACACACCCTCATAACCCCAGTTACTGTGTCATTCCATCTTATTGATGGTCTTCCTCTCCCACCCTATCCCTCCACCCTTCCAAGCATGATGTCCTTTCCCAAGGCCTGGTCCTTCCTGGCAACATGCCCAAAGTGTGTCAGGGTGAGATTCAAAATCCTTGCCTCCAAAGAGCAACTTTGTTTCACCCACTCAAGGACTGACCTGAAATACTCTTATCCAGCACAACTGAAAGGCATTGACTCTTTTTCTGTAACCCTTAGTCATTGTCCAGCTTTCTGATGCATAATAGCAAGTAATTACAAAAACATGGCCTGGTGCACCTTAGCCTCTAGATTGACATTGTTGTTCTTTAGCACTCTGGAGATGTCAATGACAGTAGACATTCCTAATACAACTTGTCTTTTGATTTCCTGATTGCTGATGCCATGTGTGGAACCAAGCAAGGTGAAATTGTTTCCAACACAATCTCTTCTCCATTTATTATGGTGCTACCAATTGACCCAGTGGTAAGAAACTTTGTGTTTTTTTATGTTGACCTTCGATTTATATTGAAGACTACAGTCCTTGACTCTCTGCGGCAAAAGCTTCAGGTTCTCCTCAATTTTGGTGAAGAACCCTGTGTCCTTTGTGTGACATGTGATGCTGATGTATCTTCCTCCAATCCAGATACCACTTCCCTCCTCATAAAATCCAGCCTCCCAAATGATCCTGTCCACATATAGATTAAAAATGTATAGCAATAGGATGCACCCCTGACACATTCTTTTCCTTATTTTAAACCATGCAATGTGTCCTTGCTCTATTCTGAGGACTGTTTCCTGGCCCAAGTGTAGGTGTCACATGAACACAGTCAGGTATTCTGGGATTCCCATTCTCTTCAATGTTAGACACAATTTTTTTTATGTTAGACACAATTTGTTGTGATCCACATAGTCAAATGCCTTCACATTGTCAAGGAAACTTAGACATTGTTCTGTCACTCTCTGGTTTCAACCAAGATCCATCTGACATTGATGATAATGTCCTTAGAAATGTCATGGCCTCTTCTAAACCCACCTTGTATTCTGATAGTTCTCTGTCAAAGCACTGTTCCAGATGTTTTTAGCTATTCCTTATTTTTCCCCAGCTGCTTTCAAAATTGTCTCCTTGTCTTTGATTCTAGAAAATTTGACTATGTTGTTGTTGTTATGTGTCATCAAGTTGCCTATGACTCATAGCGATTCATGTACAACAGCTTTGAACCCTACTCTATCCTGAGGCAACCTTACTGTCTCTGATACACCAACACCCATTACTCCAGTCACTGAGTCAATTCATCTCATCGAGGGTTGTCCTCTCCTGCACTGTCCCTCCACACACCCCCCCCATGCATACTATACCTCTCCAAGGACTGGTTCCTTCTTGCAACATGCCCAAAGTATGTCATACAGAGCTTCAGAATCCTTGCCTCCATGGAGCAGTCTGGTTTCACCTTTCTAGGTTGAACCTGTTTGTTTTCCTAACAATCCATTCAATACTATTCTCCAGCACCACAGTACAAAAGAATTCTCCTTCTATCATCCTTAGTCATTGTCCATCTTTCTGATACATAGCAAGTAACTGTGAAGACCATGGCCTGGAACAGATACATCTTAGTCTCCAGACTGATATCATTGCTCTTCAGTATTCTGGAGATGTCCATGACAGCAAACTTACCCCATGCAATTCATCTTTTAATTTACTGGCTGCTGATACCAAGAATATTTATTGTGAAGCCAAGCAAAATAAAGCTATTAACAGTCTCAATCTCTTCACCATCCATCATTATGCTGCCAATTGGCCCAGTGGTGAGACTTTGTTTAATTGATGATGAGCTTCAATCCATATTGAAGGCTGCAGTTTTGGACCTTCTGCAGCAAGTGGTTTAGGTCTTTCTCAGTTTCAGCAAGCAAGGTTGTGTCATTGTATAACGCAGTTGCTCATGAGTCTTCCTCCGGTACTGATGCCACATTTCTCCTCATAGAGCTTGGACTCCTTGATGATCTGTTGCACATACAAATTGAAAAGGTATGGTGGTAGGACACATCCCTGGGGAATACCCTTCCTTATTTTAGACCATGTTTTGTTTCCTTTCTCGGTTCTGATGACTACCTCCTGGTCCAAGTACAGGTTTTGCATAAACACAATCTCAGTCTTTTCAGAGTTAGCCAGTTTGTTGTGATCCATAGTCAAATACCTATGCATGGTCAATGAAACAGATAGACATTCCTCTAATACTCTCTGCTTTCAGCCAAGCTCCATCTAACATTAGCTATAATATCTCTATTAGAATGGTCTCTTATAAATACAGCCTGCACTTCTGGCAGTTTTCTGTTGATTTGCTGTTCCAGTTGTTTTTGGATAATTTTCAGCAAAATCTTGCTTGTATGTTTTATTAATGATATTGTTTGATAATTTGCACTCTGTTGAGTAACTTTTCTTTTTGCTAAGATATGCCTTAGTGTTTTTCTTTTTGGAGTTGCTCAGCGTTTTGTATGTATGTGTATTCTCTCATCATGATACTTGGAAAGTTTTCTTCTAGTAACTCTTCCACAACTTTCTCAGCACCATCTTTTTGCTTCTCCCTGTTTTGGAATTCCAGTTATGTACATATTATTACTCTTGAGGGTGTCCCACATTATTCTTAGGCTTTCTTCATTTTCCTTCCTTTGTGATTCTGCTTTTTCCTCTAGTAGATCAGTGTTCAGAGTTCCATCTTTTGTTTCATTGATTCTGTGCTCCATCTATTCATTTCTGTTCATCTGTTCCTCCAACATAATGACAGCTTCTGAAGCCCTGATCCTAATAGCTGCATTGTTGTATCCTGTTTTCTAGGGTTGCTAATGTCTAATGTAGGTTTTGTCTACCTTATCTTGAATTAATATTTTTAAATTCCTCTTGGCTTTTGCTTGTAAAATCTTGCAATACTTTTTTGTAATTATTTGTGTGTGTGTGTGTGTGTGTGTGTGTGTGTGTGTGTGTGAGTGTACCGTCAAATCAGATCTGACTGGTACAGGAGGAGATTGTCCCTCCTTCCCCGGCAGAGCATCTGGTGGATTCGAACCATGCGCCTCTGGGATTGTAGTTGCAGCTCCTTGCCACTAGGCCACCAGAGCTCCCCAATCTTGCAATACTTGATGTGTTTTGTTCCCCTTCTTTCTCCCACTGAAAATACTCAACCATTATTCTTTTGAATTTTGTAGCAGAAAGTTCAATCAAACTTTCTGGCTTTAAGTAAACCATTGATTTTGTATTCCGGTTACTTTGTGGGGTTGTAATCTTTCTTTAGTTTTGTGTTGGATATTAGGTAGCCTGCTTCTGTATCACTGCTGTGATAGATGGTTTTGTTTTGTTGCTCTTGAGTACTTTAGAGGGCTACTTAAGGGACTGTCCCTTGGCTTAGACATTTAGCTAACTATGGTGTTCAGGTCCGTGGGTGAGGCAACCAAGATTCAGGGCATTCCCTGGAAACCAGGAGTCTCAGATATGGAGAGAGGCTAAGGATGGCACGGGCATCCCCTACTGGGATCAATACCTTGGGAACAAGTTCCTGGAGCTACTTGGTATGGGTGGACCTCCTGACACAGATCTGTGCTTTTTCTGTGTGTGTGTGTGTGTGTGTGTGTGCCATCCTTAGACTCCTGGTTTCCAGGGAATGCCCTGAATCTTGGTTGCCTCACCCACAGACCTGAACACCATAGTTAGCTAAATGTCTAAGCCAAGGGACAGTCCCTTAAGTTGCCTCCTTTTAAATCTTTCAAACTTGGGCCTGGCTAAGTACCTTTGGCCCAGGATACTGGTTTTTACTCTAACAAGGCATGGCCACAATACCACTTAGATAACAACTCTCAATGGCCTGACTGCAGGCTGACTCAGAAATGGCTAGAAATACCATATGTCCAAGCCTTCTTCTACTTACACTCTCATCCCTCTCTCTGCAAGGCCTCACAACCTGTGCAAGTTCTCTTAGCCCAAACCCCTTTATCAATTAAGTCTCCCAATACTAAATCATACCCTTCCCTTACTCTCTCCAAGGACTCACCCTCATCCCCCGCCCCCCGCCAGGTGACTTTGCGTTTTCAGACCCTGTGGCCTTCCTCTCTCAGCCTCCCCCTCTCTCCTCCCCTCCATCCCTCCTGGAACCTGGGCCTCCTTCTGCTCTAACTAGCCCAGACTCAACTACGCCCTCCCTCACATCTCCCAGTCCCACCAGACCAAGTCTCTCCTGTGTCCTCTTTGGGAAGTTTCAGGCATTGAGGGTCCTATTTGTGTTCACACACCTTTCTCCCTAACAGATCTTTCCCAAATAGAAAAGCATTTAGGCTCATTCTTCAAAGATCCAACAACCTATATCAAAGAGTTAAGGTACCTGATCCAGACCTGCAATCTCACCTGGCATGACCTTTTGGTTGCACTATGCTATACTCTGACACCAGATGAGAAAGAGCAGATCCTCCCTGCTGCCCAGCAGCACACAGATCAAGTGAATTTAATAGATGACTCCATGCCAGTTGGCCCCCAAGCCATCCCCCAGCAAGAGCCAAATTGGACAGACCAAATTAATACAGTGGCTGGAAGAGACAGTCAAGCCAGGCACGACCGTATGATTCGGTGTTATTGGCTGGCCTACATGTCATCTCCCATAAAGCAGTCAATTTTTTATAAGCTCAGAAAGATTACACAAGCTAACCTTAACTGTCTCACCAAAGCTCTGACTCAATATATCCTCTTAGACCCTAGCTACTCATTTTATCACTCAGTTTAACCCCTGAGAGATAGAGAAAGAGATATAGAGATATATATACTCAAAAAGGCTGATGATGCCCCCCCCCAAACATCCATTTGAGACCTGGTAAACAAGGCCTTTAAAGATTTTTTTTTGCCCGAGAGGAACAGGCAGAGGCTGATAGGGAGACTCACACTCATCAGTGAATCTGCAAGCCCAAGCCCTGATAATTGCCCTGCAGCCAACAGCAGTGAGGGGTCAGAAAACACTCATTCAATGAGCCAGTTACCTTCTGGTAAATGCTTCAGGTGTGGCAAAAAGTGTCATTGGGCCAACTGCTGCCCTAACCCCCACCCTCTGACACAGCTTTGTCTTATCTGTGGGACACCAGGCCACTGGAAGGCTGACTGCCCTTCGGAATTTTGTCGCAGTGGGGCAGCTCCTCCACCAAACACGGTTCCCATCCCAGCTGATGTCTTAGACCTGGCCGCTGAAGATCGAAGATGTCCAGGCTCGACAACTCCCATCACTCTTGCCAAGCCCAAGGTAACCCTTCAGATAGCAAGTAAGCCAGTTTCCTTTCTGGTTGACATGGGAGCTACCTTTTCAGTGCTCCCTTCCTTCTAGGGTCCAATTTCCCTTCCCAGGTCTCAGTAGTGGGGATTGATGGCCTCCCTTCCAAGCCTCTTACTACTAACCCTCTCCTCCTTACCTTCAACAAACAAGTACTCACCCATTCCTTCCTAATTATCCTTACATGTCAAACTCTGTTGCTAGGTAGAGGCCTCCTGTCTAAACTTGGGGCTATGTTTTGCTGAAAGGCAAGTGGATCTAGTTCACCTGACCGGCCTTTAGTTCTACCCTCTTAGCACTCCTTCCCTCTTAGTCCCCTTCTACACTACCTCTATCACCAGATGTTGTCAATGGTGAGAAGCCAAATATCAAATTTAATATTAATAATAAACCAAATGCTATATCAGGATATGAGGGAGGCTTAATACAAGCTGAAGATCACCCTGTGGCACTAAGGCATTCCTTGAAAGTCAACATTGTCCTTAGTTTGTATTTACGGAATCCCTTCCTGAGATAAGTATAAAGTAAACAAGAGAAGAACTCACCTTATCTGCAAAAAACTCCTCCATGATCCTTTATTTTTGTTTTGTACTCCTTTATGATTTTCCTTTGTTTACCTTCCTTATGATTCTCAATAAATACTCAGAGAAGCATGGCTTGTGGCCTTCAGTCATGGGAACTGCTGGCCCCCTGTTTTTTATGTTCTTTGTTCTATCTCATTCCTGGTAGTCTGTCTCATTATTAATAATTATAAAAATACTTTACCCTCGGTCTGCAACAGTCAACCCCAGTGTATGGGATCTTCTCCACTCCATTTATAGCCTCTCACCACAACTTATTCTTGTCACCCTGAAAGACCCCTCCTCTTTTCCTGCTAGACCCCAATTTCCTATCTCCACACAACTCCACAGAGACTTGAAACCCATTATTACTCGCCTACTTTCCAATAAGCTGCTTATCTCCACAAACTCTCCATGTAAAACACCAATCCTGTCAGTTAAAAAAGCTGATAAATCTTCCTGCCTAGTTCAGGATTTGTGACTGATTAATGCAGCCATTGCAGGTTACTTTTATGTAAACAAATCAAGACTGGTAGAAGAAAATGTTTCTAAATTGACAAAATTAGCTGAAGAATTTTAAACTTACAAAATAACCCCACAAGCCTTCTCCCCAGTTGGCTAGAGAACCCATTTCTAGCCTGGGTTCTTTCTTTTCTAGGACCAATAATGACTATGTTGTTACTAATCGCTCCTTGCCTTTTTAAATTCTTACTTCACAGGGTAAAAGAAATTACCAACTTAACTGTGAACCAGCTACTACTACATCTATATTCTCTCCTAGCAACTGACCCTAGACCAACTCAATCCGGCCCCTAAGCTCCAGATCTCTGCTCCTGTTCAGCAGGAAGTAGCTAGAATGAGGATATATTGCTCTTTATCACTAAAGAGGCTGGGATGTTGGGCCAAGGGAAATGAGGAATAGAATGAATGGCCTCACCCGCCTGGCCAAACTAAGAGCTGAACCATAAAGCACAATGGAATGTCCCTCCCTACCCTTCCCCCTCTCTCAAGAAGACCCTGCTATAAAAACTTGCCTGAACACACCCGAAGCATGACTTCCTTAGCCTCTATCTCCAGACCAAAGAACCTTTCCTGGGAGCTCCCTAATAATGTTACTTTTAAGATTTCTTATATTCTGGTCCCTTTTTTCACTCTGTGACCTTAAAACCTTACAGTTAACTTTTAAAACAAAAACAAAAAAAAGAAAATTAAGGGGGAAGGAGCTTTTTTTTTACTTGCTAGATTGAGTCTAGTTGGAGTGAACACTGAGGATTCATACATCTTCACTTCTTTAGCTGGCAGTCTTATCTCTGGAACATGGCTAAGGGTTCAGGTTCTGGAACAAAACTCAGTGTTTAGGTTACCTATAGGAAAGGGTGCAAACCCAGAGAGAAAAAACTTGTGAGTTACAAATAAAAGGAGTTTTGTAGGTGTTACTTACTGATGTACTAGAGGAGGAGATGGAGCAAAGTGACTTAGATAAAATTTTTCACACACAATTTTATAGGTTTAATTTAAGCCTTCAAATCTTGGAACAAAGTGTGCAGTGTGGGGCAGAAGGATGTAGCTGTGACACAGCATGGGTAACAGAGAGTCTCTCAGAGGGCATCTATACCTTGCAGGTATGAAGAACTACAAATTCCAGAAGCTTGTGGTCAAGGAAGACAACATCATATACAAAATCTATAGGATTCATCAGTCTCCCCTAGGAAACTCTTGTAGCATAAATGGAGGAGAAGATGCCCTAAGGCACAAGAAGTCAATCCTAGAGTAGAAGTTCAAAACTCCTGAAGTCAAGAGATACTGCTCTTAGAAGAAGAAACTGGCAGCAGCCTGAGGCATTATGAAACACAGAAGCCAGGAAGATTGACATATAGGCCATCACATCAAGGGCTGCATAGGAGAGATTGTTGTTGAATGGAGTAGATGGGAGTAGATTTAAATGCTGGTAGAGCAGGGCAAGGGGTGGCGCAAAACACACCTGGCAAGTTTTAATCTGCTCTTCTCTGTAAAATTCTTGTTCATCAGATAATGTTCTAAATCTGAGAAATCTAATTAAGACAGACTAGGAATAAGGATTGGCCATCTACTTAGGAAATAGTAGGCCTTTGAAAACCCTATGTAAAACAGAGCACATTTAGACAAGCAGATGTGACAACTGAGGCTGAGCCATCAAGTATGGGCACAAATAGAAGGAGGAACAGCTGTAAGCAGACACTAGTGATTGCAACATGGAATGTAAGAACCATGAATGTAGAAAAACTGGATATTGTTAAGAAGGAAATGGAATGCATAAATATTAACATACTAGGTATTGCCGAGATGAGATGGACTGGCATGGGACATTTTGAGTAAGAGGATCATATGATCTACTATGCTGGAGACGAAAAGGTGAGGAAAAATGGGGTTACTGTCATAGTTAAAAAGTCATTTCTAGATCCATCTTGAAATACAATGTCGTGAGTGATAGGATAATATCCATACGCCTACAAGGAAGTCCAGTGAATACCACCATCATTCAAATATATGCACGAACAATGAGATCCAAACAGGAGGAAATAGAAGATTTCTACCAACATTTACAGTCAAAGATTGATTGAACATGCACTCAAGATGCATTAATAATAATGGGTGACTGGAATACACAAGTTGGGAATACTTTATAGAATCTCCTCGCCTCCTCATTGTCTCCTGGTATCTGTTAAACTCTCTCTTGAGGCCTTTCAGCTTCTGACCCACCCCATTCGGGCTCTCTGTCCAATCCCCAAGTTCCAAATTTTATTAACTTAAAGTGGAACCCCATTTGGAGAGAGACATTCTGACTAGAAAGCGTGTTCATCCTTGGGCCACCCCCAGGCTAGTGTTTGCTGTTAATGGGACCCATTTCCATCAAATGCTGGATGCTTGGGCCAGGGAGCTGTGGGCCTGAGAAGGGCTCTCCATTTCTCCAAGATTCAAAACTGTGAGCAAAGAGAGGAAGAAAAGGCCATCTGGGACTGAGGTGTAATGTAACTGGCCAGCAACTTCCTTGGCTTTTCCAAGGAGTTTGTAATTTCTTTAAGGTGAGCCTGATACAGACCTTGTCTTTGCAATCACTTATTATGCATCAAAGAGTTGGACAGTGATTCAGGAGGCCAAGAGAATTGATGCCTTTGAGCTGTGGTGTTGGAGTATTGAATATACCATGGACTGCTAAGAAAATGAACAAGTTCATCCTTGAGAGGGTGAAACCAGGCTGCTCCTTGAAGGCAAGGATTCTGAAGCTTCGTCTGACATACTTTGGACATGTTGCAAGGAGGTACCAATCCTTGGAGAAGGAGCCATGCTTGAGAGGGTGGAGGGACAGCACAGAAGAGGAAGACCCTCTATGAGGTGGATTGATTCAGTGACTGGGGTAATGGGTGTAGGTGTGTCAGAGATAGTGAGATTGGCACAGGATAGAGGATTTAGGGCTGTAGGGTCGCTGTGAGTTGCAAGTGACTCAATGGCACATAGCAAGTATTGTTCCAGCCTTGCATTTGTAAGAGAAACCCAATTTGGGCTTTGAGTTGTTAACATTATTTGTGAAGATTTGCATAGGTACCATAAAAAATTCTGCCCTCGGGGGGAAAAAAAGTTGGGAATAGAGAAGAAGAATCAGCATTTGGAAAACATGGACTTGAACATGGACAGAAATAAAGCCGAAGATAGAATGATAGAATTTTGGACAATCAATGACTTATTCATTACAAACACATTTTATAAGAAACACAAATGCAGGCTATACACACAGATTTCACCCGATTGTATGTATAGGAATCAGAGCAATTACATCTGTAGAAAGAATCACTGGGAGATCCAAGATGGTGGCGGAGGCAGAGACAATGTGGTGAGTTGGGGGAGCAGTGGACCACTTGGAAAAGGACCATTATGACCCTCTACAGACTTCTATTTATTGATAACTGAACAGTTAAACAGTTATGACTGGTCTTCAGTGAGGATTGAGGCTCAACAACAGGAATTCAAGGATTCCCAAGGAAGAATGGGTGAGTGCCGCAGCTCCCAACCCCCTCCCGCAGAGCCCACACTGCACCTCACCACAGCCGCAGCTCCCACAGCCGGAACCTATGGAATCCCTCGCCCAGGATGGACTGGTGCGGCGGAGCCGCCACACTGCAGCAAAGTGTACTTGATCCGAGGAGAATTCTTGGAGCCAAGATGGCAGCGGCAGGGGAAGCAGGCGGCCACTGGCCTCTCGCATACGAGATGAAGTGCGACCACCAGGCGCCCATGTGGGAGATGATGCGTGGGAGATGGCTTGTACCCGCCAGCCACGCGCATGGAACATGGCACTTGCCCAGCAGTTGCCTGCGTGGGGGGATGGTGCGCACCCACCGGCTTCACACACATGGGATGGCACGCTCCTGCCAGCCGCCCATGTGGGAGATGACACTCGGGGGATGGCTCGCGCCCACCAGCCACCCGTGCAGAAGATGGCACGCGCCCAGCGGCCGCCCGAGCAGAGAGATGGCGCGCGTCCACCAGTCGCCTGTGTGGGGGATGGCTCACACCTGCTGACCACCCTGCACTGGAGGATGGTGCGCACCCGCTGGCTGCCTGCGCATGAGATGATGCGAGCACTCTGAGAGATGATGTGCACCTGCCAAGAGATGATGCGAGCCCTCCGGTTGCCCCCGCGTGAGATAACGTGCGCCCGCCGGCTGCCCACACTGGGGGATGACACACACCCACCCCCACTGGCTGCCTGCACATGAGATGATACGTGCCCGCTGGCTGCCCGTGTGGGAGATGACACGCGGGAGATAGCGAGCACCTGTCAGTCACCTGCGCTGGGGGATGGTGCGCACCTGCTGGCGACCCGCACAAAAAAGACGACGTGTGACCCGCCGCCCGGGGGGGGGGGGGCGTGTGCCCCACCACCTGCAGGTTCTGTTTCCTTGGAAAACCAGAGAAGATGATAACCTATACAATGGATTGCTGAAAGTCACTGTGAGTTGTCTACTTGATGACACTTAACAGTGGCAGCATGTCCAAGAGGACCAACATCCTAAATGCACCACATATTTTGATCTGTTGAATGCTTCTGCCAAAAGATGTTTAGACCTGGGGGGAGCCTGTTCACAATTTTCAGGTTCCCTTTGTCATTTATAAAGGGGGAGGGAAGTGACACCTACGTCAAATTATAGTATGACCACTTATAGGGGGAGGGTAAAAGTGGTGGTGCTGGAATTGAAGACGCTGTCCCTGGCCACACACTCCTCCGTCAGGTGAGGGGACCAGATTAGTGTGGGGGCAATTAGAGGGGAGTGTACCAGCCAGCCCATGGAGGGTGTTGCCCTGCCCGGGGCGGGCTGTCTTCAACCCTTGGCTCAGGGCGAGCCGTCACAGCCCTCTGCCCGGGGCAGGCTGTCTTCGGCCCTTGGCTCGGGGCGAGCTGTCGTGGCCCTCAGGGTGAGCTCCTCAGTTCCCAGATTGTGCTATCTGACCCCTGGATAGGAAAAACAATGCCTAGGGTATCCAGAGAATTTTATCTAGGCTACTTTCTGCCACCCTCTCTCTCAGTAAACATGAAAGCAACACCCCCCAAAACCCTCTATTTGTAACTCACAAGTTTGTTCTCTCTAGGTTTGCTCCCTTTCCTACAGGTAATCTTACCACTGAGTTTTACTTGAGACCTGACCCTGAACCCAGTGCCAGTGACAAAAAGGAAATACAACTTCCAGCTAAAGAAGCAAAGGAGGATGGAGCCTCTGGGTTCAACCAGCCATTCCCACTGGACCCACCTGGGAAAACACTTTGCAGTCCAGAGGGGAGCAAATGACAGGAAAATATCTTCTAACAGAACAAGAAGGCAAGCAGCCTTAACCCAAGATCACCAGTAAGGTGATAAAGTGTCCTCCCTTTCCCCCTTAACATCAACACACCTGTTCAGCATGAAGAAGCCAGAGAGTTGGCATACAGTTCCCAAATCAGTAAGACAGTTGATTTTACTACCATTGGAAAATGCTTGTCATTTTCCTGTAGCATCTGGTCCCCACTGGATCACTTTCATTTCCTTAACCTGCTCCCCCCACCAACCAATTTCTGCAGCTCTGCAACTGTATCCTGGCCCACCCTCACCCTTCTGCCCTAACCCTCATCTCCTTGTACCCCCAATTTGTTTTTCCCAATTAAAAAAAAAGATATATAACACATAGGAAAAAAAAAGAATCACTGGAGAAGCTCAATATCAGCTGTGAAAACTAGGCCAGGTGCTGATTGTGGAACAGGCCACCGACAAGACATATGCACGTTCAAACTGAGGCTGAGGAAAATTAAATGAAGTCCACAGGAACCAAAATTTGACCTTAAGTCTTTCCCACCTGAATTTCATAACCATCTCAGGAACAGGTTTGAGGCCTTGAACATTAATGAGCAAAGACCAGGTGAACTGTGGGAGGATATCAAGAATATCATCCAGGAAGAATGCAAAAGGTCATTACAAAGATAAAGAAGGAAGAAAACACCAAGATGGGTATCAGAAGAAACTCTAAATATTGCCGAGAAGCCAAAGCAAATGGAAGAAATCAAGATATTAAGGAGTTAAACAGAAGATTTCAGAGGGCAGCGAGGGAAGACAAAGTAAAATATTACAATGAAATGTGCGAGGAGCTGGAGTCAGAAAATCTAAAGGGCCAAACTCACTCGGTATTTCTTAAGCTCAAGGAACTGAAGAACAAATTCAGTACTCGAGTTGCAATACTCAAGGATGCTTTGGGCAGAATATTAAATGATGCAGGAAGCATTAAAAGAAGATGGAAAGATTATACAGTGTCATTGCACCCAAAGGAATTGGTGGACACAGAAGAAGAAACGGTGTATGAGCAAGAGCCTGTGGTGATGAAGGAGGAAGTTCAATCGGCTCTGAAAGAATTGGCAAAAACAAGGCCCAGGAATTGATGGCATACTGATTGACATTATTTCAACCAACAGAGGCTGCCCTGGATGTGCATACTAAGTTGTGCCAAGAAATCCGGAGGACAACCACCTGGCTTATGGAGTGGAAGAGATCTAAATTTGTTCCCATGCCAAAGAAAGGTGATCCAACAGAGTATGAAACAATATCACTGATATCATTGCTATTACAAGCAAGACTCTGCTGAAGACCATCCAAAAACGACTAGAACAGCACACCAACAGAGAAATGCCTGAAGTGCAGGCTGGATTTAGAAGAAGCTGTGGCAATAGGAATATTATAGGTAATGTCAGATGGATCTTGGCTGAAAGCAGAGAGTACCAGAGGAATGTCTATCTGTGTTTCATTGACTATGCAAAAGCATTTGACTGTGTGGATCTCAACAAACTGGCTGATTTTGAGAGGAATGGGAATCCCAGAACACTTGACTGTGCTTATGCAAAACTTATACTTGGACTAGGAGGCAGTCATCAGAACAGAGCAAGGAAACACTGCATGGTTCAAAATTGGAAAGGGTGTGCATCAGGGATGTTTGCTATCTCCACATCTTTTCAATCTAGATGTAGAACAGATTAACTGGGAGGCTGGGCTCTATGAGAAGTGCAGCATCAGGATTGGAGGTAGCCTTATCAACAATCTGCGTTATGCAAACGACACAATCCTGCTTGATGAAACTGAGGAGGACCTGAATCACTTGTTGCAGGTCAAGGATTGCAGCCTTCAATATGGATTGAAGCTCAACGTCAAGAAAACAAAGATTCACCACTGGGCCAATTGGCAGCATCATGATAGATGCTGAAGAGATTGAGATTGATCACAGCTTTAGTTTGCTTGGCTCTACAATCAACACTTTTGGTACCAGCATCCAGGAAATTAAAAGATGGATTGCATAGGGAAAGTCTTCTGTCAGAGACCTCTCCAAGTTACTGAGGAGCAACAATGTCAGTCGGGAGACTAAGGTGCACTTAATACAGGCCATGGTCTTTGCCATTACTTTTTATGCCTCAGAGAACTGGACAATGATTAGGAAGGATAGAAGGAGAGTTCATGACTTTGAGGTTTGGTGCTGGAGAAGAGTATTGAATATACCATGGACTGCTAGGAGAACAAACAAGTTCATCCTGGAGAGGGTGAAGCCAGGCTGCTCCTTGAAGTCAAGGATTCTGAAACTTTGTCTGACATACTTTGGACATGTTGCAAGGAGGACCAGTCCTTGGAGAGAGTCGTCATGCTTAGGAGGGTGGAGGGACAGAAGAGGAGATGAAGACCCTCAATGAAATGGATTGATTCCGTCACTGGGGTAATGAGGATAGGCATGTTGGAGACAGTAAGATAGGCACGGGATAGAACAGGGTTTAGGGCTGTTGCACACAAAGTCGCTATGAGTAACAAGCTACTCAAAAGCACAGAATAACAACATCAATTGAAGCCTACTTCTGGTACTACTTTAATTCAGAGCAAGGCTAAAGTAACCCCAGATTATACTAGATTTTTGTTTCCTGACAGGGCTCAGCCATCTATTTCATTTCCATTGTCACTCTGAAGGCTTTCAGAACCTCAAATTTGATCTTTTACCTCTTCAGATTATTTCTTATGGTTTCCCAGGACTTGAATTAGATCTTGTCAGGTGTGTGCTGTGAGAGACTCACACTTGCATGTTCTGAACTTTAAGAAGAAAAAGTTACTTGTGCAGGTAGTTTTGTTTTAAAAGCAGACTGTCTTAACTGGGCAGACATGCATAGAAAGACTCATTTTTCTTCTTTCTCAGAGAAAAACTCTGAGGTTAGTGTTTCATGAAGAACTGGTATTTAGGTTTTTCTGAGACCTTGAGCAGTCACTGTTGCCTGGGGTCCTTGGTGTGTGTTTGAGGCAACAGGGATGACAGAAGTCACTGACAAACTAATTTAACTTCCTCCCACTCTGGCTATTTTACTCCTCTTCAGATGGATCAGCACGTTCAATCATCCTTCCAACTCAAGGCATTACTGAATAGGGCCGTCCTCAGGATTCGGTTAGGCATTCTTCTAGAGTCCTTCCTTTGGTAATATATATCCTCCCTTTTCTGTCTGGTCTCCTTTTTCCTTTTGGGTTTTTTTTTTTTCTCGAGGACCAATAGTCTTGCTTTCTGGGGTTTTTTTAGACAGCATTATCTGGATGTATCTGGCACTCTTGGTTGTTGACTACCTTGGCTGTGATGTTGACTAGCTCAGTTTGTACCAATGCCTCAGTCAATCTTTTGTAGTCTCATCCTAATAATGTCAGGGGTGCTTGGGAAAACAAAAGTCAGGTTAATCATTCAAACATTAGCTCAATCTTCTGGGCCAAGGTCTACATAATTACAAAAAGCTTGACACAGCCTTCAAAAACTGGAAAGGATTTCCATTTGGTTGCTGCAGAATGGCTCCTGTCATTTTCAGGCTTGGAGCTTCCTTTCTTCCTTCCTTCCTTCCTTCCTTCCTTTTTCATTTCAATGAACATCTACAGAGATTTTGGAATTCCA
>NW_006399989.1:232103-246693 GCF_000299155.1 Elephantulus edwardii
CTTTTTTTTGGTTGCCATTTGCTTGGTATATTTTGTCCCATCCTTTAATTTTTAGTCTTTCTTTATCTACATTTTTCAGATGTGTCTCTTGTAGGTAACATATTGATGGATTTTGTTTTTTTTATCCAATCTGCTACTCTTTTTCTCTTCAGTGGTGCATTTAATCCATTCACATTCAGTGTAATTATTGAGAGGTACGGTTTTATTGCTGTCATTTTGCTCAATTCTTTTTGGTGTTGCTGCTAGTTACTTTGGTCCATCCTGTTTTCTGTGGCATCTCTGTCTCCAGGAATTCTCTCAGTGTTTCCCGTATCGCTAGTCTTGTTTTTATGAACTCCTTTAGGGAAGACCCTCTATGAGATGGATTGATTCGGTGACTGGGGTAATCGTGATGGGTGTGTCAGAGGCGGTGTGGTTGGCACAGGATAGAGCAGAGTTTAGGGCTGTTGTGCATAGGGTCGCTATGAGTCGGAAACGACTCGATGGCACATAACAACAACAACAACCTTTAGGTTATGTATTTCTGGGAATATTTTAATCTCTCCTTCGTACTTGATGGGCAGTTTTGAAGGATATAGTATTCTTGGTTGAATGTTGTGTTCTTTAAGTGTTCTATATATGCCATTCCACTCTCTTCTTGCTCACATGGTTTCTGCTGAGAAATCAGCAGTTAATCTTATCTGTTCTCCCTTATAGGTCACTCTTTGTTTCTCTCTTGTTGCTTTTAGTATTCTTTCCTTATCTTTAGTTCTAGCAAATTTGACAATGATGTGCCTTGGTGTTTTTCTTTTAGGGTCTATTCTATATGGTGTTCGCTCAGCTTCTTGAATATATATTCTGTCATTCTTCATTATGCCTGGAAAGTTTTCCTCTAGTAATTCTTCCACAACTTTTTCAGTGCCTTTACTTGCTTCTTCCCGTTCTGGGATTCCTATGATGCGGATGTTATTTCTTTTAATGGTATCCCACATTATTCTCAAGCTTTCTTCTGTTTTCTTCTTTTTGGATTCTACTTTTTTCTCAGTCAGATGTGTGGTGACAATTTTTTTCTTCTATTTCACTGATTCTGTTTTCCATCTCTTCACCTCTATTCGTATGTCCCTCCATCATGTTGACAGCATCAGAAACCTTAGATTTCATGTTTTGGATCACAGTTTCTTGTTTTTCCAATGCCTCTAATGCTTCATTTGTTTTCTCTGCATTGTTTTGGATTGGTTTTTAAGCTCCTCCTGATCTTTGCTAGCACTGTTCTGTAATTCATCAAGTTTCGTTTTTTATCCATTGAAAATATTCAATCACTGTTCTTTTAAAATCAGTGTCAGAAAGTTCCACCAGGCTTTCTGGCTTCAGGAAATCCATTGCTACTGTGTCTTCTTTGCGGGTTGATGTCTTGCTTTGGGCTAGCAGGACAAGTGAAGCACTCTGCTTTCTACGGGCCATTAGTGTGGCAGAGTTCTTCGTGTCTGAGGTGGTATCTGGTTTTTTATTTGACGTCACTGCTCCAGAAGAAGGTTGGGCAGGAATAAGAGTAGATGCGTAGAGGCTGCATGCATACTCCAATGCTCACATGAGTGGGGAGGGAGGAAGCACACACTGACACACGTGGGGAGGGGCTCGGGATAACCTAAATAATGAAGGAGGAAGTCTGTTGTTCCCTTTCTGGAATACCTTCCCCACTCTTTGGATATGCTAAGGATCTTCCTGTTGTTTGAGTTAGTGGGCCCTACGTACTCAGGCCAGAAACCAGTTTGATTCCCACGTAACTTAATCCTCAGTGGTACATGAGTATTTTAGGGGAGGTTGATAAATATTATAGATGTGGCATATATGATTGTCTTCCTGGCCCGAGGGCCCAAATGGGTGTGGAGTGGCTGGGTCACAAGCCCTGGCCTGGCACTCCCTCCACTGTCCTTGTAGATTTCCCACCAAAGTCCAAGTTTATAAAGATGGTGTTTCCCCACAGACCTCTGGGAACTGTAGTGTGTACCTGCAAATTGTAGGCAGAGAGGGTTGGGAAGGCTGGGTCACAAGCCCTGGCCTGGCACTCCCTCCACTGTCCTTGTAGATTTCCCACCAAAGTCCAAGTTTATAAAGACGGCTTTTCCCCACAGACCTCTGGGAACTGTAGTCTGTACCTGCAAATTGTAGGCAAAGGGGGTCTTCTTGGCCTTAAAGAGTGTAATTTTTGTTCTGCCCTTTCTATAGGCTTCTGCCATTCAAATGCTAATTAGGCTTGGTGAAGCAATTGTCTTCAAATAATCTCCATGAAGGCAAACTACTACTGTTTGTCTCTTCACCAGTCAGAAAGAAGCTTGATTTTTTTTTAAAAAAAAAACACCTTTGTATCACTGCTCACTTAACAAAGAAAATACTGATTATTAAGTCTGTTATTTTAATAGTCACCTTAACAGGAAGAGTCTGAATTTGTTTTCATTTTGATCTGAGGCAAAGAAAAGAGAATGCTCTTCATGATAGGGTGGTATGAGTAAGTTAAGAATTATCGATATATGTATCAGTTATAAAACTATGGTTATATAATTATAAAACTACCATCAGTTTTCTTCAGCCTACAAAACTAGTTACTTAGCCTCCAAATTCTCTGTTTCCTGTCTTTAGTCATGTAAAGTAGTTTTATCTCTCTGAAGCTGGTTCTCCAGTCATATGTAAATTGTATATTAATATGCCTATTTACCAGGAAGAGAATTGGGGGCTTCCTGAATTACGAATACTTAAATGGTAATATGCTAATATGAAACCTATACTTGGACCAAGAGGCAGTCATCAGAACAGAGCAAGGAAACACTGCATGGTTCAAAATTGGGAAGGGTGTATCCCGGGATGTGTCCTATCTCTATATCTTTCTGTAGATATACTTTGTTTAATCCCTCTGCTTTCCATCAGATGAGGTTTATATCACTTATCACTATATTTTTTTAAAAGCATTAACAATGAATTAGTCATTGATTGTACAATAGTATCTTTCAATTCCTACCTTCATTTCTATCAATAAGGCTGTATCTTCCAACTACCATATCTTTCCAACCATGTTGTTGTTGTTAAGTGCTGTCGAGTCGCAGGCAACTCATAGAGACCCTATGAATGAGAGTCCTCAACACTTGTGTGTCTTTCATCTCCTCTCTAGGTTCATAGGGTGTCCGGAGGCAAGCTATTATGGAAGTGGATGGCACTCCCATTTCCAAGCTCATTTTAATCAGGCAGCTCGACCGCACATTGTCCTCATTGGGTAACCAACCTTTAACGCATTTGACACATCAGTGTCACAGTGTTCAGCCTCACAGCAACAACAAGTTACCGCTGTATGGTAAGTGGACACACCAGGGCTATACAACCTCGAAGAATGTTTCCAACCATATCTTTTCAAATTTTACATTCTAATGACCAACTGTTATAAACACATTTTTCTTGTTTAATCAATATCAGATGACAGAAATAGATTCTCCATTTCCTCATATTTGGCTTTGTCGGTGATATCTCCACTTGAGTAAAACTCATAGACAGGTCTTCCTTGTATACATACAAATATTAGCCTGTTACTGACAGTGTTGCACTTTAGGACAGATCTTTTTGATGATGAATGTAACCCCATTCTTTTTCAATATATCTTTTTCAGCATAAGGAACCATATGAATCCCTGATTAAAGTATCCAATGACAGTTTATTTCAATTCATTGATGCCTCAGATATTAATTTTTAAATGTTCTATTTAATTTTTACAACATCTAATTTCATTTTATTTTATTAATATTAATGAATATTTACAAAGATTTTGGATTTCCATTCATTCATTGTTGCACTTTTCTCCCTGCCCACCCCTCCCTCCACAGTTTGCTCCTCTCTTCAAAAAGCGAAAGAAAAACTCCTTCATTGGTATACAATCCCCCCACCCTGAGTGCACTCGACTATGCAACCTTAATTCTGGACTCTTGTGATAACCATAATACCATATCATATATTGCCTTTACACTCTTCTCTCCCTCCTCTGTTTCAATGCAGTATACATAATTTATCCAGTTTTTCTCAGTCTTATCCCAACCCTGATGTCAGGACCATTCTACAACAGTGGCACTATGCAGTATTTGTCCCTGTGTGACTGAGATATTTCACTCAGCATAATGTCCTCCAGGGTCACCCATTTTGAATAATATTGCATGATTTCCTTGTTTTTCAATGCAGTGTAGCAGTCCATTGTGTTGAATATACCACAGCTTCTCTATCCATTTGTTTTTTTTATGGGCATTTGCGTTGTTTCCAACTCCTTGCTATTGTGAACAAAGCCGTGATAAACATGGGTGTGCATATATCTGTTTAGATGTCAGTTATGGTCTTTTTTAAGGGTATATTCCCAGTAGTGGAATTGCTGGGTCAAACGGTATCTCTATTTGCAACTTTTTGAGAAAGCAACACACCGCTTTCCACAGTGGTTGCAACTTTTAACACTCCCACCAACAGTAAATAAGTGTTTCAGTCTCTCCACAACCTCACCAGCATTTGTTGCTTGTTGTTTGGTTAAATTTTACTATTCTGACTGGGGTAAGATGATATGTCATAGTTGTTTTGATTTGCATCTCTCTTAGAGCTAGGGATTTAGAATACTTTTTCATGTGCTTGTTGGCCATCTGGATGTCTTCTTCAATGAAGTGTCTGTTCATACCCTGTGCCCATTTTTCTATTGGATTATTTACCTTTATCTTTTTGTGGTGCTCAAGTATTTTATAAATTCTAGATATAAGTCCCTTATCTGACATGTCATTACCAAATACATTTTCCCAGTCTGTGGCTTCCCTTTCAACCCTGTTGGAGAAGTTTTTGGATGTGGATAGGGATTTGATTCTTAGAAGGTCCCATTCATCTAATTTATCTTCTCCTAGTTGTAGATGTTTTAGGATACTTAGAAGAATGTTTATGTTGTGGATTAGGACTACTAGAGTTCTTCCAAGCTTTTCTCTAACGAAGTTTATAGTCCTTGGTTTTAGTCCTAGGTCCATGATCCACCTTGAGTTGGTTTTTGTATATGGGGTGAGGTGTGGATCTTGCTTGAGTCTTCTTCAGACAGTTTTTCAATTTTGCCAACACCATTTCTTAAAAAGTATATAGTTTCCCCACTTAACTGATTTCATCTCCTTGTCAAAAATCAGTTGACCATAGGTAGATGGGCTGATTTCTGGGTCCTCAATTCTATTCCATTGATCTATGTGTCTGTCATTGTACCAGAACCATGCTATCTTAACCACCATGGTAGAGCAGTAGAATTTCAAATCAGGGAGTGAAATGCCTCCTACCTTTTTTCTATTTTTAAGGAGTCTTTTGCTTTTTCGGGGCTTCTTTCCATTCCAAATGAAACTGGAGATTGCCTTTTCCATCTCGTTGAAAATGGGATTGGTACTTGTATTAGGATTGCATTGAACGTGTAAATTGCCCTTGGCAGTATTGCCATTTTTACAATATTGAATCTTCCTATCCATGAGCAAGGGATATTCTTCCACTTCTCCAGGTCTCCTTTTGTTTCTTGTAGTAATGTTTTGTAGTTTTCTTTGAATAGATCCTTTGTGCTTCTGGTTAGATTTACTCCCAAGTACTTAATCTTCTGATTAGCTATTGTGAAGGGTATTGTTTTTCTTAGCTCTGGCTCTGTATTCTCTTTGTCACTGTAGAGAAATCCAACTGATTTTTGTATGTTGATCTTGTATCCCGCTACTTTGCTGAATTGGTCAACTACATCCAATAGTTTTCTTGCTGAGTCTTTAGGGTTTTCTAGGTATACTATCATATCATCTGCATAGAGAGATAACTTTACCTCCTCTTTGCCAATTTGGATACCTCTTATTTCTTCTCTTGTCTTATTGCTATCACTAAGACTTCCAATACAATATTGAATAGAAGAGGTGAGGGTGGCCATCCTTGCCTAATTCTTATTCTTAAAGGGAATGCCTTTTACCTCTCTCCATTGAGAACAATGTTGGCTCTCGGGTTTGCATAAATACTTTTTACTATGTTGAAGAAATTCCCCTCGAATCCTATTTTGTTGAGTGTTTTAATCAGGAAAGGATATTGGATTTTGTCAAAGGCCTTTTCTACATCAATTGATAGGATCATGTGGTTCTTTTTCTTTGCTTTGGCAATGTTATGAATTACATTAATTGTTTTTCTTATGTTGAACCACGCTTGCATACCTGTTATAAAGCTCACTTGGTCATGATGGATTATTTCTTTGATGTATCTTTGAATTCTATTGGCCAGGATTTTATTCAGTAGTTTTGCATCGATGTTGATAAGAGATATTGGCCTATAATTTTCTATTTTGGTGCTGTCCTTTCCTGGCTTTGGTATCAAGGATGTTTGCTTCATAGAATGAATCTGGGAAAATTCCATCTTTCTCTATTTCCTGAAATAGTTTATGTAGAATTGGTGACAGTTCTTCTCTGAATGTTTGAGAAAATTCACTTGTAAATCCATCTGGTCCAGGGCTTTTTTTGGTTGGAAGTTGTTGTATTACCTTTTCAGTTTCTTTTTTTTGTAATGGGTCTGTTCAGATGTTCAATTTCAGTTTGTGTTAGTTTAGATAGGCTCTGCATTTCTAAGTATTTGTCCATTTCCTCTAGGTTTTCATGTTTGTTTGCCTATAGTTTTTCATAATACTCTAATGTTAGCTTTTTATTTTAGTTGGTTCTGTTGTGATGTTGCCTCATTCATCTCTTATTCTCATTATTTGTGTCTTCTCTGTTTTCTTTTGTGAGTTTTGCTAATGGTTTGTTGATTTTATTGACCTTTTCAAAGAATCAACTCCTAGTTTTGTTGATACTTTCCATTGTGTTTCCGTTTTCTATTTCGTTTATTTCTGCTCAAATTTTTATAATTTAATGGGTTTTTGAGCATGTCGGGTTTTCACGCTGTTCTTTTTCAATTTGCTGAAGATGCTGAGTTAGAGAGTCAATGGTCAATTTTTCTTGCCTTTTCATATGTTTTCTTATTGCTGCTATAAATTGACCTCTGATTACTGATTTGACTGTTTCCCAGAGGTTTTGGTAAGTGTTATTATCATTGTCATTTGTTTCAAGAAACTTTAATTTCATTTTTTATTTCTTCTAGTACCCAGTCATGTTCAAGCAAGGAGTTGTTCAGCTTCCAAATGTATGACTTTTTCTCCTTTATCTTCCTATTATTAATTTCTAATTTTGTAGCATTATGGTCTGAAAAGGTGCTTTGTATTATTTCTATGTTTTTTAATTTATTGACGCTTCCCTTATAACCTAGAATGTGATCTATTCTGGAGAACATTCCATGCATATTGGAGAAGAAGGTATACTGCACTTTTTGGAGTGTGCATTAGCCTATAAATATCTATGAGGTCAAGATGGTTTATTGTGTGGTTCAATTCTTCAGTATTTTTGTTGAGTTTCTTTCTGGTAGTCCTATCTTCTTGAGAGGGGTATATTGAAGTCTCCAAGTACTATAGTAGTGTTGTCTATTTCCTTTTTTAATTTTGTTAATCTTTGTTTTATGTACTTTGCAGGTTATTCATTTGTTGCATAGGTATTTATTATTGTTATGTCTTCTTGTTCTATTAACCCTTTCAGCAGTATGTCGTGACCTTCCTTGTCCTTTGTGATAGTATTTACACTGACATTTATTTTATCAGAGATTAATATCACTATTCCTGATTTTTTTTCTGGTTGCCATTTGCTTGGTATATTTTTCCCCACCCTTTTCTTTTTAGTCTATCTTTATCTTCATTTTTCATGTGTGTCACTTGTAGAAAACATTAGATGGATTTTTGGTTTTTTATCCAATCTGCGACTCTTTTTCTCTTCAGTGGTATATTTAAACCATTTACTTTCAGTGTGATTATTGAGAGGCAAGGTTTTATTGCTGTCATTTTGTTGAGTTCTTTTTGGTGTGGTTGCTTGTTACTTTGGTCCATGATACTTTCAGTGTTACCTCTGTAAGGAGGACATCTCTGAGTCTTTCCTGCAGTGCTGGTCTTGATTTTACAAACTCTCTTATGTTCTGTTTTTCTGGGAATATCTTGATCTCTCCTTCATATTTGATGGATAATTTGGCTGGGTACAGTATTCTTGGTTGACAGTTGAGTTCTTTGAGTGTCTGATAAATGTCCTTCCACTCTCTTCTTGCTTGCATCATTTCTGATGAGAAATCGGCACTTAATCTTATCTGTTCTCCCTTATAGGTTACTCTTTGTTTCTCCCTTGCTGCTTTCAGGTTTCTCTCCTTATCTTTGGTTCTGGCAAATTTAACCATGATATGCCTTGATGTTTTTCTTTTGGGGTCTAGTCTATATGGTGTTCACTGAGCTTTTTGAATATATATTCTCTCATTCTTCATTATGTCTGGGAAGTTTTCCTCTAGTAATTCTTCCACAACTTTTTCAGTGCCTTTACTTTCTTCTTCCTGTTCTGGGATTCCAATAATGTGCACGTTATTTTTCTTGATGGTGTTCCACATTATTCTTAGGTTTTCTTCTTTTTCCTTTATTTTTGCTTTTTGCTCTAGCAGATCAGTGGTGACAATTTTGTCTTCAATGTCACTGACTCTGTGTTCCATCTCATCAACTCTGCTCATGTGTCCCTCCATCATGTTGACAACATCTGAAACATTGAACATCGTATCTTGGATAGTGGGTTCTTGTTTTTCCAGTGCCACTAATGCCTCGTTTGTTTTCTCTACATTGTTCTGGATTGTTTTGTTTGTTTGCTTTTGTTTTTGTTTTTGTTTTAGCTCCTCCTAGTTTTTGCTTGTAGTATCCTGTAATTCTTCAAGTTTGTCTTTCATCCATTAAAAATACTCAATCATTGTTCTTTTAAATTCTGTGTCAGAAATTTCCATCAGACTTTCTGGCTTCAGGAAATCCATTGATACTGTGTCACCCTTTGGGGTAACATCTTGTTTTGGGCTTGTGTAGTGTTTGAGATATCTTGCTTTCTTCAAGACATTGATATGTTATTGACCTGAAGACAATGCTCTAGAGATCAGTTGGGTAGCTACCCCACTTGTGTTTTTCTCTGAACTTCTGACTCCAGAGCCTGTGAGAGTAACCTCTTGTAGGCAAGAAAGGTCAAGGTGCTCCAAATTAGAGGCTTCTTGATTGGCCAGACGTGTAGGGACAGGTGTGGAGTTAAATGGGGCGGGGCATGCACAGGGATGGGGCGATCACAAGGGTAGATCAACCACTTGGGGGACCTCACTCAGACCTCAGCTGTCTGGGTGTGCTTGCAATTGGCGTCCTTATTCAAATTCTAGCTGTCCTTCTCCCACCCAGTGGTTTTCACTCAGTTGTCCCTGTCCAGTGGTACTTATGCAGGTACATTTGTGCAGTGGCCCCTGCCCAAGCAGGATCCTGGGTACAACAGGACCCAACAAGTCAAAGTCAAATTCCCACCAACCCACTTGCCTTTGGCTGGTATGCAGTGTCCATAAAAGTTCAGACAAATTACCACTGGCTGGCTTGTTACTAGGCAATTGGTGTGGCCCAAGAGAGCTCAGCCAAATTCCCACCAGTGGGATCACCCTTGGGTACGCTCCCAGGCTATCGGTGGTGCCCAAGAAAACCCAGTTAGGATCCTACCCATCTTTCTCATGGCAGATGAGTCCCACAGCAGTGTGATTGGTGGCTTTGGGCGTTGGCTGGATCTGCAGTGTGCCTTTGTGTTCTGATTCAAAATCTTGTTGTCCACAACTGTTGGTAGGTGTGACAGACTCTCTAGTGGGCCTTGGGTGCCGCCGGGGGTGTACTGCTTTGACGCAGCCACCAGGGTGTGCCAGAGGTGTGGGTGCGCTGACGGGGAACACAGTGCTGTGGTGGTGGTTGTAGGGCAGGGGCAGGGGGCAGGGCTTGGGTGCCACTGGGAGTCAGGGGCTGCAATCTGTTCCCAGATGTTAAGCTGCCCAGTCAGAGGTCCTCAGCACATTAGACTTCCCGTGTTGCTGGAGTGTACCACCTGCCCATATCTAATATTTCTCGGGAGTTCTGGGGCTTAGTGACAAAGACTTGTACTATAAACTGAAAAGCCGGAAATTAAAATTCATCTGCTGCTCTACAGAAGAAAGAGGGACCATCTCCTTCTATCTGATTTACAGCCTTGAAAATTCAATGGAGAGTATCTATAGGCAGATCTGACTATATGTACACAATACAACAACACAAAGTTGGATTTTATGAGGAGGAATTCACATCAGGAGTGGAAGAAGACTCATTATCAATCTGCATTATGGAGATGACATGACCTTGTTCACTGAAACTGAGGAGGACCTGAAGTATTTGTCAAGGACTTCCATCTTCAACATAGATTGAAGCTCAACATCCAGAAAACAAAGATTCTCACCACTGGGCCAATAGCAACACTATGGATGGAGAAGAGATTGAGGTTGCTATTAATATCAACTTGCTTGGCTTTATTACAACACTCTTGGAATAAGCAGTCAGGAAATCAGATGATTAATTACACTAGGAAAATCTGCTGTCCAGGACCTGTCCAAAATGCTAAACAGCAATGATGTCAGACACACCCTCTAAGACCTTGCTATATGCCTTGGCAGCTTGCTAACCAAAAGGGACTCCACCCTAGGAATATTTTTGGAGGTAAACTGTCCATCATTGGCTCTCAGCCACTCCTCCAGCACCCTCAAGCCTGACCACCACCAGAGAGGTGGGGCAAACACTCTAAGACCTTGTTGCACCAACACTCAGCATCCTGCCAAGACACATCAACTACCCCTATGGGATAGAGTCCTAGTGCAGAAGTTTGAAAACATATTTCTTCCTCCTTATCTGACAGAAAGAGTGGTAAAGACAGTCAGGACATCTGGCTGTACCACTCCACAGAGCAAGGATGACAAGAGATTGCAGAAAAAAAGGGCTTCAACCAGAAAACAATAAACCATCGATTCCAGAGGCCTTAGTTGCAGGAACAGAGAGAAATAAACATAAGCATTTGATCCCCGACTCCAGTACCAGATAATTTTGCCACAGGACCACAAAGGAAGAACTACAGGCAGGGTGAGTGGTCTTACTCCCCCTACTAGTGTATTTAATCAGCAGCCCTCAGGCCTGTTTTGAATTGTTTGGGGTCAAACGTTCTTCTAGGTCATATAGCCCTGGTCTGACCACTTGCTGTACAGAGGTAACTCATGGTTGTTCTGAAGCTGAACACTGTGACACTGAGGATGTGTCAAATGCAAAAATGATTACCCATGATGGACAGTGTTTGGTGGAGCTTCCCGATTAAAACAAGCTTGGAAGCTGGCATTCACTTCCGAAATAGCTTGCCTCTGGAAATCCTATGAGCTTGAAGAAAGGATGAAATTATACACGTGTTCAGGTCTTTCATTCATAGGGTCACTATGAGTCACCTACAACTCAACAGCACAGTACTGAAGCAGTCTCCATTTGAGTCAGAGGATTGGAATGAAATTCAGAAAGGGTGAGCTAACCATCTCTTCTCTGGAGCAGTAAGCTCCCAAGCCAAGGTCAGCAGACCCAAGTTCTGCTAGAATCAGAAGAAAAAAATTAAATTAATAAAAAATAAAAAATCTCTACTATAACAATGACATGGAAGAGGCAGGCTACCTCAAATCCTACACAAAACTAAAGCAAGATGCCACACACACACACACCCTGCCAAAAGAGATAAAAAAACAGAATCAAGGGACTTCCAGAAATCAGAAAGTCTGATGGAACTTTCTGACACAGAACTAAAAGAATAATGATTGAATATTTTCAGTGGGTGAAAGACATATTTGAAGAATTCCAAGATTCTACAACCAAAAGCTAAGAGGAAGTTATAAAAACAATCAAAGACAATGCAGATAAAATAAACAAGGCATTAGGAACTCTGGAAAAATAAGGAAATGCAATCCAGAATACAAGGAACAGTGTCTCAGATGATGTCAACATGTTGGAGGGACATATGAGCAGAGTTCTTGAAGAGATGAAACACAGAACTAGAAATATAGAAGACAGAGGTTTTTAGCACTGATTTTGAAGAATGAAAAGCAGAATCAAGAGGAAGAACATGCACATAATTGGAATATCAGAACAGGAAGAAGCAAAAAAAGGAACTGACAGAGATGTGGAAGAGTTACTAGAAGAAAATGTTCAAGGCATAATGAAAATGAGAGACTATATATACAAGAACAGTTTAAAAGTGATATATGATAGGGTATTATGATTATCACAGGAATCCAGAATTAAGGTTGCATAGTGAAGTGCATTCGGGGGGGGGGACGCCGGGGGGGGCAGAGGGAGTGTATACCAACGAAGAAGTTTATCTTTTGCTTTTCAAAGAGAGGAATGAACTGGGCAGGGGGGTGGGGTTAGAGAAAAAAGTGCAACAATGAATAAATGGAAATCCAAAATCTCTGTAAATGTTCATTAAAATTAATAAAATAAAAAAAGGAAGCTGAGCAAACCCTATATAAAATAGGCTCCAAAAGAAAAATAACAAGGCACATTATAGTCAAATTTTCCAGAACCAAGGATAAGGCAAGAATTCTGAAAGCAGCTAGGGGAAAACAAGGAGAAACTTATAAGGGAGAGCAAATAAGATTAAATGATATTTCTCAGCAGAAACCATGTGAGTAAGAAGACAGTGGAATGACATAAATCAAAGAACACAACTGCCAATTAAGAGTACTGTATCCAGCAAAACTGTCCATCAAATATTATAGAGATCAGAATATTGTCAGAAAAAAAGAAAAAAAAAAAACAGAAATTGAGGGAGTTTGTGAAAATAAGATCACCATTGCAGGAAATGTTGAGAGAAGTCCTTCTTACAGTGATGCCACAGAAAGCAGGATGGACCAAAGTAAACACCAAAAAGAAATGAACAAAATGATAGCAACAAAACCTTGCTTCTCAATAATTACACTGAATGTGAATGGTTTAAATACATTAGTGGAGAAAAAGAGTAGCAGGTTGGATTAAAAAACCCAAATCCGTCAATATGCTGTCTATAAGAGACACATCTGAAAGGTGAAGATAAAGAAAGATTAAAAAGAAAAGGATGGGTAGGGGGGAATGCCAAGCAAATGGCAACTAGAGAAAAAGCAGGAGTAGCAATATTAATATCTGATAAAATATATTTCATTGTAAAAACCATCATAAAGGACAAGGATGGTCACTCTATAATGCTAAAAGGATCAATAGAACAAGAAGACATAACCATAATAAATATCTATGCAAAAATGATATACACAAAACAAATGTTAACACAACTGGAAAAAGAAACAGACAACACCACAATAGTAGTAGGAAACGCCAATACACCACTCTCAAGAAAAGATACAACAAGAGAAAGAAACTCAGCAAAGGTGGTGAAGAATTAAACCACACAATCAACCAACTCAATCTCATAGATATATACAGAATGATACATCCTAAAATAGCTGCGCATACATTCTCCGATATGCATGGAACATTTTCCAGAATATATCATATTTTAGGTTACAAAGCAAGCACCAATAAATTTTTAAAAACCCACAGAAATAATGCTATGCATTTTCTCAGACCATAAAGCTACAAAATTAAAAATCAGTAAAAAGAGAATAAAGGAGAATAAACCATATATCTGGAAGCTGAACAACACTCTGCTTGAATAAGAGTGGGTAACAGAAGAAATAAAAACTGAAATAAAGTTTCTTGAAACAAATGCCAATGAAAACAAAACTTACCAAAACCTCTGGAGAAACAACCAAAGCAGTAATCAGAGGTCAAGTTATAATAATAGGCAATCACCTCAAAAGGGAAGAAAAAATGATAATTGACTCTCTAACTCAACATCTCGAGCAAGTTTAAAAAGAACAGCAAGAAAACCCATCAACCTCTAAAAGAAGTGAAATAAAAAAAAAAAAATAGGGCAGAAACAAATGAAATAGAAACAAGAAAAACAATTGAAACCATCAACAAGACCAGAAGTTGGTTCTTGGAAAAGGTCAGTAAATAGACAAACCACTAGCAAAACTAACAAAGGAAAAGAAACACACACACACACACACACACACACACACACACACACACACACAAATAATCAGAATAAGAAATGAAAGGGGCAATGTCACCACAGAATCAACTGAAATAAAAATGTTAACAAAGGAATACTAGGAAAAACCATACTCAAACAACTATGAAAACCTAGAGGAAATAGATAATTACTTAGAAACTAACAATCTATCCAAACTAACATAGATTGAAGCAGAAAACCTGAACAGATCCATCACAAAAGAAAAAATTGAAAAGATTATAAAATAACTTCCAACAACAACAAGTAAAAAGCCCTGGACCAGATGGTTTTACTAGTGAAGTTTATCAAACATGCAAAGAAGAACCATTATCAATTTTACATAAAGTATTTCAGAAAATAGAAAAAGATGGAATTCTTCCATACTCATTAAATGAAGCAAACATATCCTAGATACCAAAGTCAGGTAAGGACACCAGCAAATTTAAAAACAAAACAAAACAAAACACAAAAAAACCAACAAACTATGGATGCTCATGAATATAGATGCAAAAATCCTCAATAAAATCCTGGCCAACAGAATCCAACAGTACATAAAA
>NW_006399989.1:251685-253311 GCF_000299155.1 Elephantulus edwardii
ATGCAGTGTACATTATTTATCCCCTCTTTTCTTAGTTTCCCCCAACCCCGATGTCAGTCCCATTTTACAACAGTGGCACTATGCCGTATTTGTCCTTTTGTGACTGAGATACTTCACTCAGTATAATGTCCTCTAGGGTCACCCATTTTGTATAATATTTCATGAGTTCCTTGTTTTTCAATGCAGCATAGTATTCCATTGTGTGAATATACCACAGTTTCTCTATCCAACCGTTTGTTGATGGGCACTTGGATTATTTCCACCCCTTTGCTTTTGTGAAAAACACAGCAATAAACATGTGTGTGCATATATCTGATTGGGTGGCAGCTCTGGTTTCTTCAGGGCATATTCCCAGTAATGGAATTACTGGGTCAAATGGTATCTCTATTTGCAACTTTTTGAGAGAGCGCCATACTGCCTTCCATAGTAATTGCACAGTTTTACACTCCCACTAACAGTGAATAAGGATTCCAGTTTCTCCACAACCTCGCCAGCATTTGTTTGCTGCTCTGTTGAACTTTGGTATTGTTACTGGAGTGAGATGATATCTCATAGTTGTTTTGATCTGCATCTCTCTTCGAGCTAGGGATTTTGAACATTTCTTCATGTGTGTGTTCACCATCTGAATATCTTCTTTGGTGAAGTGTCTTCATATCCTGTGCCCATTTTGCAATTGAGTTGTTTACCTTTATCTTTTGGTCCTCGAGTATACAAGTGGCAGTACTGCGGTCACTTGTGGTTGCTGTGAGGCTGAACACTGTGACATTGATGTGTCAAATGCATTAATGGTTGGCTATCCAATGCGGACAGAGAGTGGGGTGGAGCTCCCCAATTAAAACAAGCTTGGAGGAGGAGAGGCATCCACTTCCATAATAGCTTGCTTCCGGAAACCTTATAAACCTAGAAAGAGGATGAAAGGCACCCAAGCATCGAGGACTCTCCTTCATAGGGTCGCTATGAGTCGCCTGCAACTCGACGGCAGTTAACAACAACAACACAACAACATCAGACATGTCATTACCAAATATTCTTTTCCAATCTGTGACTTTCCTTTTTACCCTGTTGGAGAAGTCTTTTGATGTGCATAGGGATTTGATTCTTAGAAGGTCCCATTCATCTATTTTATCCTCTCCGGGTTGTAGGTATCTTTTGCTTGACTGCTCATGCCAAGGGTGCTAATTGTGGATCTGAGCAAGATAAAATTGATAATTTCTCCATTTATTATGATACTTCCTATTGGACCAGTGGTAAAGGTTTTTGTTTTCTTAATGTTGAGATTGTTCACAGCTTCAGTTTGCTTGGCTCCACTTTCAATACTCTTGGCACCAGCAGCCAGGAAATAAAAAAACATAATGTGATGGGAAAGTCTGCTGTTAGGGACCTCTCTAAAGTACTCAAGAGCAACAGTGTCTCTCTGGAGACTACGGTCCGCCTGATACAGGCCATGGTTTTTGCAATCACTTGTTATGCATCAGAAAGTTGGACAGTGACTAGGGAGGATAGAAGGAGAATTGACGCCTTTGAGCTATGGTGCTGGAGAAGAGTATTGAATGTACCATGGACTGCCAAGAAAACAAACAAATTCATCCTAGAGAGGGTTAAACCAGGCTACTCCTTGGAGGCAAG
>NW_006399989.1:253411-265363 GCF_000299155.1 Elephantulus edwardii
CATCAATAACAAAGCAAAGAACCACATGACCCTAGCAATTGATACAGAAAAAGCCGGTGGCAAAATCCAACACCCTTTCTTGATTAAACTACTAAGCAAAATAGAAATAGAGGGGAATTTCCTTAGTATCGTGAAAAGTATATATGCAAACCCAAGAGTCAACATTATTCTCAATGGAGGGAGAATAAGGGCATTCCCATTGAGAACAGGAACTGAGCAAGGATGCCTATTATCATCTCTCTCATTCAATATTGTATTGGAAGTCTTAGCAAGAACAATAAGACAAAGGAAGGAAATAAGAGGTATCCAAATTGGCAAAGAGACACTAATGCAGATGAATACGATAGTATACTTAAAAAACCCTAAAGACCCAGTGAGAAAAACTACTGGCCATAGAACACCAATTCAACAGAGTACCAGGATACAAGATCAACATACAAAAATCAGTTGCATTTTGCTTCAGTGACAAAGAGAACACAGACAAGGAGCCAAGAAAAATAATACCAATGACAATGCTAACTACAATATTAAATACTTGGGAATAAATCTAACTAAAGATACAAAAGACCTATACAAAGAAAATTACAAAACATTACTACAAGACACAAAAACATACCTGGAGAAATGGAAGAATATACCATACTCATGGATAGAAAGACTCATTATTGTGAAAATGATAATTCTACCAAAGGCAATCTACAAGTTCAATGCAATACTAGTACAAATACCAATTCCATTTTTCAACGAGACGGAAAAGGCAATTTCCAGTTTTATCTGGAATGGAGAGAGATCCCAAATAAGTAAAGCACTCCTCTAAAAGAGAAACAAGGTAGGAGGCATCTCACTCTCTGATCTCAAATCCTAGTACACAATTGTAGTGGTCAAGACAGTGTGGTCCTGGTACAGTGACAGACACATAGATCCGTGGAATAGAATTGAGAACCCAGAAAAATGAGGAGTGGTGCCCAAGGAGAATAGAGAGTAATGTAAATGACTGAGGAAATGTCAACAACAGGAAAGTCTGATGTTCAATTTTAAAGTGAATGCTATGCTGTGCTGTACAATTTAGAAGATCAGAAAAGTGATAAATGGTTTTGGTAGAAAATGTCACTTCCAGCATTACTTCTGAACTTTAAAAATGTTAATTTTGTGTAGTTTCAGATAAGAGAAATTTGGTAGGACAAGATTAATTGGGTACTAAGGATCGTCTTGATTGCATGTTTGGTCAATTTTGTACTGTAAAAGTTGGTAGAAAATGTCACCCCTTCTTTGGCGTTAGTTGTTTGTGCATATATTCAAATAATAGTTGTATTAACAGGTTTTTCCAGTATGAGTATATATAGCATCCTATCACTCACAGCATTGTACTTCAGGATGGATCTTAAAAGTATCTTTTTAACTATGAATGCAACATAATTTTCCCTCAATTTTCATTCCCAGCATAGTAGATCATATGATTATCTGATTCAATGTGGCTCATGCTTGTCCATCTCTGTTCACTGATGCCTAGAATGACAATCTTCATGTATTCCATTTCATTTTTTTTACAACTTTCATTTTTCCTACACTCATGCTTCATACATTCATGCTTCAATTGTTAATGGCCGTTTACAGCTGTTTCTCTTCATTTTGAGAGACTTTCTATCTGGGCTCGATATCTATTACTTTTACTACCCATGTTTCTCCCTTCATAGGATTTTCGAACGCCCATTTTTTTTCCAGAAGTATATGGCCAGTCCTTTTTTTCTTTAGTCTATTTGAATCTAGGAACTCTGTTGCAACCTCTCCACCATGGGTGATTCTCCCAGTACCTGAGACACTGTGGCACAGATCCCAACATTAGAGCACTCCGCAAGCCACACCAGTACAGCAGACTGACAGACAAGTGTTGTACCAATAGAAGCAAATAATAACACCCAAACCTATACACAGAAGCAGGAGTGGCATCCATTTCCTAAACTCTATGAACTTTGATAAATGTTGATAGTTTTAGAGTGACTTCAGGTCTTTTGTTCATAGGGCTTCTATGAGTTGTGCTCGACGCAAAGGCAATCAACAAGAACAACAAATCTACACACATTTAAGATATTAAGTAATTGGCAATATGCAAACCATTCCCTAATAACCGAACTGACAGATAGCTGTTGCCCCTCTAAAAGCAAACTGGTATACAAATATCATGGTACAGGTCCCCCTTTTCAGACTACACGAGTCCTGTGGTGGCATGGCAGGATGGGGTCTTGGATGGGAACAATTGCATGGAAAGTGGCATAGATCAGTATATAATGCTTGTTTTTAGTACAGGCCCAAGGGCCTTAAGCACCTGGAGGGGTCTGGGCTGACTCCCTGCTACCCACAGACCTCTGCTCATCTGCTCAGGACCTGATGCAAGCAGGGCTACCTCCAGCTGCCCCCCACTGGTGCCTGCAGACCTCTGGCAGGGAAGAACTCATTCAGTATTTATCAAGCTAAAAGAATTGAAAAACAAATTCAAGCCTCAGTTTGCAATACTAAAAGATGGTATGGGAACAATCTTGAATGATCTAGGAAGCATCAAAAGAAGATAGAAGTAATACATAGAATTGCGGCAAAAGAAATTAGTGAACACAGAAAGATTTCAGGAAGTACTATATGAACAAGAGTTAATGGTGGTGAAAGATGATGTTCAAGCAGCACTGAAAGTATTGGCAAAAAAAAATAAGGCATGCCTTATTTGGAATACCAATCGACATGTTTGAACTAACAGATGCAGCCCTGGATGTGCTCACTAGTTTATGCCAGGAAATTTGCCAGAAAATCTGGACAACTGACAGGAAGACATACATATTTGTCTCCATTTCCAAGAAAGGTGATAGAACAGAATGTGGAAACTACTGAACAATATCATTAGTATCTCATGGAAGCAAAATATTGTTGAAAATCATTTTTAAAAAATGGCTAGAACAGTGCACTGACCAGAAGTACAAGCTGGGTTTTGAGGAAGCCACAGTACTAGGGATATCATGGCTGGTGTCAGATGGATCCTGACTGAAAGCAGGGAATACCAGAAGAATATATATTTGTGGTTTTTATTGAGTATGCAAAGGAATTTAACTGTGTGGATCATAACAAATTATAGCTCACAATGAGAAAAATAGGAATCCTAGAACTCACAATTGTGCTCATATAGAAGCTATACCTAGACCAAGAAACTGTTGTGTGAATAGAGCAAGGGAACACTGCATGGTTTAAGATCAGCAAGAGTGTGTATCAGGGTTGTATCCTTTCAATCTGGGTTTCAATAGGGTTCCATACCTATTCAGTCTGTACGCTGAGCAAATAATTCACAAATCTGGACTCTAAGAAGAGGTGTGTGGCATCAGAATTGGAGGAAGACTAATTAACAATTTGTATTATGCCGATGACACAACTGTGTATCCTTTCAATCTGGGTTTCAATAGGGTTCCATACTTTTCAATCTGTACGCTGAGCAAATAATTCACAAATCTGGACTCCATGAAGGTGTCAGAATTGGAGGATGACTCATCAACAACTTGTGTTATGCCAATGACACAACTTTGCTTACTGAAAATGAGGAGGATATGAAATGCTTGCTCTAGAAGACGAAGGACTACAGCCTTTGGTATGAATTACATATCGACATCAAGAAGGCAAAGGCCCAACAGTCAACACTAAAATAGATAGATGATAGATAGATAGATAGATAGATAGATAGATAGATAGATAGATAGATAGATAGATTAGAGAGAGAGAGAGAGAGAATAGATAGATAAAAGCAGCTGCTAATGATTTCATCTTGCTTGGATCAAAAATCTACACCCTTGGTACCAGCAGCAGCCAGGAAATCAGGAGACTTGCATTGAGCAAGTCTCTCAGGGACCTCTCCAAAATACTGAAGAGCAGTGATGTCAGTTTGAAGACTAAGGTGCACCTAATTCAGGCCATAGTCTTCTCAATCATACGCTATGCATTACAAAGCTAGACAATGATTAAGGATGACAGAAGAAGAATTGATGCCTTTGAGTTGTGCTGTTGGAGAAGAGTGCTGAATATCCCAAGGACTAACAAAAAACCAAACAGATGTGTCCTGATAAAAGTGTGGTCAGAGTGCTCCTTGGAAGAAGGATGATGAAGCTTCATCTTTCATACTGTGGACATGTAGCTAGATGAGGCTTTTCCTTAGAAATGGGCATAGTGTTTGGAAAGATGAAGGGTCAGCGAACGAGAGGAAGACCATGAATGAAATGGATTGACACTATGACTTCAGCAATGGGCTCTAGTGTGTCAGAGATGATAAGAATGCCATATGATAAGTAAGGTTTCAAGTTGGCTGTTAATAGGGTTGGTATGAGTTGTACTAGGCTAGACAACACCTAACAACAGCAAGAAAGATAGTCTGGGCTCCTTAAACTTCAGGAGTCTAGAAACTTGTAAGCTCCAAGATTAAGAAGGTTCATCCCTTGACATTCTGCAGTAAGCAGACATTCTACAATAAAAAACCTATAGCTTACCTTTTCTTAAGTCCCTAGTGATTCATATTTCCTCCAAGTTGATACATAGACTCCGTATGATCTTAGGTACGTATCTGCTGATTTAATGATACTAGAAAAGAATCTTGAACACAGTGACCTAGATTCTTAAGAGTTCATGGGTGAATATGAAAAATGAAAGACTCCAAGATTTCACAAGGAGAATGTGAGAAGAAATATCTTTGAGAGAAAAAGATTCCATAAAGATACATTTCCCCCCTCCCTTCTCCATCCTCTCCCCTGTGTCACTATGTGTGTGTGTGTGTCTTTGAATCTAGTTTGAATTGACTCATAGCTAACCCTCCTTTGAGTTTCTTAAATTATACCAGAGAAGATGACACATGTTTCTCCTGAGGAGCTGCTGGTGCATCTTAGGAAACCCTCTGGGGCAGTTCTGCTCTGTCATGTGACTATGGAATTGACACAATGACATTGGATCTGAGTTTTTTGTTGTTATTGTTGTTTTGATTTAGTTATATTATTGTGTTTGTGAAGGAATTAAGAGTGGGTAGGGAAAGTTTTTAATTAGCAGTATTCAGATCAATTGTTCATAGGGTTTCTATGAGTTGTACTCAACTTGATGGTATCTAACAACAACAGGGATTTGAAAATCTTTGGGAATGTCTCTCTGATAGGCTTGTTTTGACATCTTTGCTCTGTATTCTTTCAAGTTGTCCCAGGAACCTCTAAGGGCACAAGTGAGCCTAAAAATTTTGTGGAACCTAAATACTGGGGATTGTAACAGAAATAACAGATAGATGTACAAACAGATGATGTAGAGAGTGTACTTTGAGAAAGAAATCTCATGTGGCTTTCTGAGCAAGAAAAGTCAGGGTATATCTAATACTACTGAAGTGTTCTGTTTGGTTGGAGTACAGGCGGTGCTTTGAAAAACAACAGGAAAAGTCTAGAAAAGAAGTCACGGGTAGATTTTAGGAAAATCTTGAGATCAGGTTTGCATATGATATAGGGATAAGTGATTATGATTTGCATGAAATAGTAAAGTCGAACACCTACCTCACTCTTTATACTAAATAATTTGGAATAATCAAATATTTAAATGTAAATAATAAAGGCATAAAAGTAAAAGTATTTGGAAAAAACAAGGATTGTTATAGAATCCAGATATGATATAAGGAAAAGGATATATTTTACTACACAATAAACTCTTTTATACAGCAAAAATTACCATAAATAAAATGAAAATATTGGTAATTTATGTGATGCATACATATATGAGAGACATTGTTGCTGGAAATATTATTTCAAGAATTTTGGGGGGATTATTTTTATGAATTATATTAAAATAAAATTAATTTAACACTTAAATGTATGACAAACACCATAAACAACAAAGTATTTGTAATATATATGACATGGAAATATGATAGACAATGTTGGTGGGAGTAATACTCAGTTTAATTCTTTTGGAGAGCAAGGCTGAAAATCTTATATCAAAATGGAAACTATTTTTCTAGCATTTTATTTAACAATTCTGCCTCAAAAATTTATGCTACAGTGATAAGCATAATTGTAGGAAGATTCAGATATGCTGTTCTGATAGTATTATTTGTAATGTAAAAAAAATTAAACAAACAATATAAATGTTCATGCATACTCAAAACTCAAAACTCATTAGCCTCCAGTCAGATCTAATTTAGCCTGCCCTCCAGTAGGTTTCCTGAGGCTATAAATCATATGGGAGGAGATGTCCCATCTTTCTTTCATGGAGCTACTGGTAGATTCAAATCACGAGAGAGGCATGGCCTTTTAACAACGCAATTCCCTGTGGATTACGGCACTTGGTTAAATAACTTGTGATATATTGGACAAAACAAGAGCATATTGCATGGTTGAAAACAGGAAAAATGTGTCTCAAGGTGTGTGTTTCACCCTGCTTATTCAATCTGTATGCTAAGCAACCAATTCAGAAAGCTAGAAGAATGCAGCATCAAGATTTGAGAAAGACTCATCAGCAAGCACTGCTTGCTGTAAGGGCAGAGGATTTGAAGCATTTACTACAGCCTTCAGTATGGATCATAAATTGACATTAAGAAGACAAAAATCCTCACACAATTGGACCAATAAGCAACATCATGACAAATGGAGAAAATATTGAAGTTGTCCACAGTATTTTACTTGGTTCCATAATCTATGCCCAATGACATATTGCTTTGAGCAAATTTGCTATAAAAGTCAGGAAGCTCTCTCTGGTGGCCTAGTGGCAAGAAGCTGCACTCTGCAATCCCAGAGATACATAGTACAAATCCACCAGATGCTCTGCTGGAGAAGGAAGGGCAATCTCCTCCTGTACCAGTCAGAACTGATTTGATGGTACGCACACATAAAATAATAAAATTTTAAAAAGACTGTAAAAGTCTTTTTATCACCTGTAAAAGACTGTTAAAAGTGTTTAAAACCAAAGATATAACTTTGTTGGGTTTTTTTGTTATTTATTGTTGTTCTTTTTTCTTTTTTTTTCATTTTTATTGTATTATTTTTATGTGTACCGTCAAATCAGATCTGACTGGTACAGGAGATTGCCCCCTCCTTCTCCAGAAGAGCATCTGGTGGATTTGAACTGCGTATCTCTGGGATTGCAGTGCAGCGTCTTGCCACTAGGCCACCAGAGCTCCCTTCTTTGTTCTTTTTTTTAAAAATTGTGATTTTAACAAAAGTTTACAGAAAAGTTGGATTTTCATTCATTCATTGTTGCACATTTTCTTCCCTGATGCACCCAGTTCACTTTAAAAAAAAATTCATTCACTGTCACCTAATCTCCTCCACCCTCCCACCCCGCCCCCAATCCACTTTGCTATGCACCTCTTATTCTGGACTGTTGCCATAAAAATAACGCCTAAGGATATATTCCTTTAAAACAGCTCTTCCCTTCATCTGTTCCAATTCATTATTTATCCCTTCTTTTCTTAGTTTCCCTCCAACCCTCATGTTAGTCCTGTTTTATAACAGTGGAATTAGGCAGTATTCATCCTTTTGTCACTGAGATATTTCACTCACCTGAAATTTCACTCACTTTGAAGACTTAGGTGTATCTGACTCAAGTCAAACTATTTTCAATTGTCTCATGTGCATGTTTCACATGCATATGAAGCATGTGAAACATGCCGGAAATTGAATAAGAAAGATTAAAGAAGTATTAATGCCTTAGAATTGATGTGTTGGGGAAGAATATCAAATATACCATGGACTGCCAGAAGAACAAGCAAACCTGTCTTTGAAGTGCAGCCAAAATGATCAAGAATCTTGTTCACACACTTTGGACACGTTATCAGGAAGGACCAGTTCCTGCAGAAGGACATCATGCTACCACTAGGCCATGAGAGGGTCGGTGAAAAAGAAGAAATGTTCAGCTAGATGGATTGATACAGTTGCTGCAACATGGACTCAAACACAGTAATGATAATGAGGATGGCACAGGACAGGCAGTGTTTCCTTCTGTTGTATGGCATTTAACTGGATGGCAATTTAACAACAACAGAAAAAAAAAAGATATTATAGTTAAGAAAAAAATATGCATTAACATTGAATATTCAGACGATACAGTCAGGAAAAAAACAGGCCACAGAATGGTATAATATGTCGTTTGTGAAAAACCTGAGGAGCATAGGAAAATAATAATGGATATGTCTAGGTGATAAGGACAGTCATTCACTGGTATACTACACAGTCTGAATTATTTAGTTTCACAGCACGTTCTCTTTGTAATAAGAGAAACTGAAAATATAAAAATCAATAAATTCAATTAATTTATCTCTCTGGGGGGTCGTTTTAGTTGGAAGAGCTTTAGATCAGGTCTGGTACAGCAACATAAACATGAGTTTTAGTGTCTGGCAGCCCTGAGCCAGGCCCCTTTGCCCCACCCCCGAAGAGGGTGAGGGAGGGGTGGCAGGGGGTTGTGGAAAGGGGCTGGGCAGGGCTAGCTGCAGCTCCAGTCCAGGAAGCTGAGCCTTCAAGAGGGACTGAAAGACACATTCTGCACTCGCTTGAGGGCAAGGTGAGAAGCGTTGTGATTTGGGTCCCATGATATTCAGACTTTAATTTTGGCCCCCTTCAACTCTGCCAGGTAGGTGGGCCATTCTTACTGCACCAGTGCAGCTAAGGAAGAGGTGACCTTTTGTGGGATGTAGACAAAAAGAACAACTAGTAGTAGGAGGTATGGAGCAGGAAGCAGAGGCCAGCGGGTGAACCTGGCTTATGAGCTGGGCATCGTGGATACTGGAGCGACGGGGATTGCCACTGCTGAATGTAGATTCTGACAAGAGGAAATGCAAAAGGGTTAAGTGCAGAGGTAACAAGGAGGAGAATGTTTGGATTGGAACTAGGGAATTTGGTGAAGCAAACAGAAAATGCAAAGGGAATAGGGAATATGGAGCTGGGAGGGGGAGGGGCAGACAGGCTAAAACTGTGGACTCTAGCAAGGCGGAAAGAGGAGGGACAGCTTCCGGCTGGAAGAGGGTAGGGAGAAAGCAGAAGTCCTATCAGGGTAAGGGTTATATAGGAAGACGAGATGAACAATGGACCCAGTTTTAGGTAGGAGCCCAGTAGGGGTCGACTCACGATTTGGAAGCTGTAGAAACTCTGCCTTAAAGGAACAGATCCAATCTGGCTGGGAGGGAGAGAAGTGATAGGCAGGACCCAGGATGGAATCAGTACTAATTTGAGGAGGGTGTGTATTAGGAAAGGCGCAGAATCAAATTGTGCTTCACCCAGATTGCTGCGGGGAGAGATAAAAGGGGCATTTTAGGGAAAAGGACAGGGCCTGTAAGCACTGTGGACTCGGTCCAGTAAGTGTGAGTTGGGTGGAGTGTAGGACCACTAAGCAGTGCACGAGTTGGGAGGGAGGCTTGTTGGGGAAGGAAAGAGTGGGAGAGAATGGTAGGGTGGAACTGGACACGGCAACAATCAATGCGCACTACGGATCTTTAGCCAGGGCTGTATTCAGAAGGGCACCAGCTAGGCTAGGGGGAATGAGTGCGCATGCGTACGGTGGACATCAAAGAAAGGGCTGATGTGGGGAAAGCAGGCGGGGCTCAAATAAATGGGCGCTGTGACAGGCACGCATGCGCACTATTGGCTTTTGGCTGGCGCTTCATTGGGAAAGGGGGCGGGGCTCATAAAGCTGCCGCGCTGGCACGTCTTTCTGAAGAAGGTCAGGTGGAGTTGTAGAGAATTAAGACCTAGGTACTGGATTCCTGTGTTTGAGAGTGCAGTCACTGGGGAATGGGAGGTGGGGGAGGACTTGAGATTGGAGTCCTAAGAAGGGTTCAGCCTCCAGGCAGAATAGGGTAGTGGAAATTTAGGACATTTCCCTTGACCTATGCCTTCTCCCCTTCAGGCTGTCTTGCCAGGCCAACTTGAGATATGTCTGACACAAGAGAGAGAGGTGCAAGTCTAAGGCGCTTCCAGGTAAGCCCTTCAGTCTGTTCTTTACCCAGCATCTTTTCTTCTCTAGTTCCTGTTGATGTCTCAACTTCTTTGGCCCCTCCCATTCCATCCTTGTCAGCCTTGACTCTGTCATCCTCCGCATCTCCTCCAGTGAAGGGAGGGGGAAAGGGAGGGGGGATCACCTCTCCTTGGCCCTAAGTTCCTACTCAGGGGAGACTGTTATGTTGAGATGATCAGAGCACACTGCAGGTATATATCGTTAATACATATCAGAGAAGTGTGTCTCTGGGAATTTAGAGCTATTTGCCTAGTTAGAGGTGGGGAGGAGGCTTGTGAGTTTTTCTGTTTCTTTTTCTTCCAGACTGAAGCTTCAGAAGGGAACAGTAGTTTGGTGATGCAGACTCTACTGGCAGTGACCCAGAACTTGGGAGTCTCAGAGGTGCCCAATGCCTCAAAGGTGCCAAAAGTCTCAAAAGTCCTGAAAGTCTCAAACACCCTAGAAATGTCAAAGGCCAAAGGGGCCTCAGATGCCCACCAGGCTCAGGAGGCAGCTATTACTCAAGTCTCACTTGGCACTCAGCCTTCTGGTACCCAGGTTCAGGCAGCTGAAAACAGGAATACAACAGCTGACCCCAAGATGCAGAATGCTGACTTACAGGCTGCGCCAATTATCTCTGCCAAAAGTAAAAAAGTAATTTGTGTAGCTGATACACAGGTCAATACAAAGGCCCTGGATATTGAGGCTACTGCTTCCCAGGCTCCCACAGATGATTCTGAGCCTAAAGGTGCAGCTTCTCAGAGTCAGGAAAATCTGGATACTCAGCCCAAGGTCAAGGCCAAGAAAGCTAGAAAGGTAAGTCTGTAATCACCACCCTTGCTTTCCAGCTCCTCACCTCTTGATTCATTTGCTCTACATAAAGTTAGTATGTTCCTTGTGTGCATCAAAACTGTAGTATTCTAAGTGGTACATATAATCCTTATTTTCAGAGAGCTAACAGACTAAGGAGAGATGAGATATGACTATGTAGAGCTACAGTCCACGAAACCACTGCCTTCGTTGGTAGTACCGCTCCTTACCACTAGACTACCAGATCTCCCTGAATATAATTCCATTTATATTTATCTAGTAGCAACCTTGTTGGGTTTTGAACTAGGTAAATTCACACAGGTTATGTAATTAAATCTTGAAAGTGTTCTTAACAGTTATGGACGATAGTCTTGGTTTTATAGAGGAGGAATCTGACTCCCAGAGAGGTGATTTGTCAAGGGCAGTATAAACAGAATTGGTCATGGATGCAGGAGGAACAGAAGCTATGGGTCTCACCCTTGGGTTATTTATGGCCTGGGGGGGAGCTGGAAATCCTGCCTAGGAAACAGTGAAAGATAGGCCCAAGACTCAGGCTAACCAAAATTCAGTGAGTCAAGTGTTGGATTAAGGAGGCTTCCTAAAAGAGATAGTATTGTTAAGTGCCCTCGAGTCAACTAGGACTCATAGTGACCCTATGAACAATGACTCTGAACTTTGCCCTATCCTGAGCCATCCTCACTATCTCTAACAAATCTAACCTCATTGCCACAGTCACTGTTTGAAAGTCTTTCTCTCT
The DNA here is from genome assembly GCF_000299155.1 of Elephantulus edwardii. Taxonomy (NCBI): domain Eukaryota; kingdom Metazoa; phylum Chordata; class Mammalia; order Macroscelidea; family Macroscelididae; genus Elephantulus; species Elephantulus edwardii. The sequence goes on from NW_006399989.1 coordinate 264,951, forward strand.
TGTGCTGACTTTGTTCTTTTCCAAACATGACAACCTTCTCCAAGGACTGGACCTGCCTGACAACATGCCCAAGGTGTGTGAGATGGGGTTTCACTATCCTTGCTTCCAAGGAGTACTCCACTTTCACCCTTTCCAGGACAGACCCGTTTTTTCTCTTGGCAGTCCTTGGTATGTTCAGTATTCTTCAGCAACCCAACTCAAAGGCAAGTCAATTCAAACTCAACACAAATCAATTCTTCTGTCATCCTTAGTCACTGTCCAGTTTTCAGATGCATAGCAAGCAGTTGAGAAGACCATGGCTTGGATCAGGTACATCTTAGTTTTTAGATTGACATTGTTAGTGCGGCGGCGGGCGCACGAGGCTGCCGCCCAGCGCCCTGCCCGCGGCCATGCCCGGGCCCTAACCGCCTCCC
>NW_006399989.1:269038-276702 GCF_000299155.1 Elephantulus edwardii
TAGGGCTGTTGTACATAGGGTTGCTATGAGTCACAAATGACTCAACGGCACATAACAACAATGTTGAGATGCAATCCATACTGAAGGCTGTAGTCCTTGATCTTCTGCAGCAAGTACTTCAAGTCTTCCTCACTTTCAGTGAACAATGTTGTGTCATCTGTATAATGCAGGTTATCTGTATGAGTCTACCTCAGTTCCTGATACCTCATTCTTCTTCATAAAGTCCAACTTCTTGAATGATCTGTTCAGCATATATATTGAAAAGGTATGGAGAAAGGATATATCCCTAGTGGACTCCTTTCTTGATTTTGAACCCTTGCTCTGTTCTGACAACAGCTTCTTTGTCTAGGTAGGTTTCCCATGAGCACCATCAAGTGTTCTAAGATTCCCATTCTTCTCAATATTAGCCATAATTTGTTGTGATCCTCACAGTCAAATGCCTATGCTAGTCGATAAAATACAAATAGACATTCTTCTGGTACTCTCTGCTTTCAGCCAAGATCCATCTGACATCAGATATATTATCCCTGGTGCCACAGCCTCTTCTAAAGCTGGCTCATATTTCTGGAGGTTCTTTTTTGATGTACTTAACCAGACGAACTGTGGAATGACATCAAAGATATCATCTATGAAGTAAACAAAAGGTCATTACAAAGACAGAGAAGGAAGAAAATACCTAAATGGATGTCAGAAGATACTCAGAATATTGCACTAGAATGCCAAGAAGCCAAGACAAAAGAAAGACATTACAAAGTTAAAGAGCTAAACAGAAAATGTCAAAAAGCAGCTCATGAAAACTAAGTACCATAATGAAATGTGCAGAGCTAGAGTCTGCAAGAGATAGGATGGGGGGGGGGGACCTATCAGCTTCTCTTAGTAACGCTTCATCTTTTTTATTGTTGTTGATGCAGGTGAAGCATCTGAATGGAGAAGAGGATGGCAGCAGTGATCAGAGTCAGGATTCTGGAACTACAGGTGGCCAAAGGGTCTCAAAGGCTCTAATGGCTTCTATGGCCCGCCGAGCCTCAAGGGGCCCAATAGCCTTTTGGGCCCGCAGGGCATCAAAGACTCGGTTGGCTGCTTGGGCCCAGAAAGCCTTACTCTCTCTGAAATCACCAATGACCCATAAAGGCAAGACTCACCGTAGAACTGCCAAACAGCAATTGTCCCAACACCCTGAAGTGCCATTGCCTCGGAATGTAGCCCTTCTGCAAGGGAGGGTAAGAATTCTGTCCTCAACACTCTTTTTCACTGCCTTACCTGCCCCATTTTCTGCCATCTGATAACATAAATTGATCTATTTTCTCTCCTAGGCAAATGATTTGGTGAAGTACTTGTTGATTAAAGACCAGACAAAGATCCCTATCAGGCGCTCAGGTAAAGTACTAATCCCCTCTCGTATTCAAGTCCACCCTCCATTGCCCTCTTTCCCATGTCTATTGTCCTCCCAAATGTCTAATTTTTCAGTGGTACCATTTCTCTTTATTAGCTTGGAACCCTAACTATACCATCCACAGGAGGGTTAACAAAGGGCCTATAGTTTGAGCATGGGATCTCCTAGGGGTTTTTTTTTCAGTCCCGCCCCTGCATCACTCTTCCCTTACAGACATGCTGAAGGACATCATCAAAGAATACACTGATGTGTACCCTGAAATCATTGAACGAGCAGGCTATTCCTTGGAGAAGGTGAAGGGGCAACCTTGGGGGATGGGCACATTGGAAAAATCTTCAATTAACAAAGGCACACATACTCTTTGTGGGAGGGATCACAGAGACTCACTAGTCTATTCCCATCACTGTAGAGATGGTAGGTAGACTGGTCTTTGGATAGAAAAATATAAATGAGCCATGGATCACACAGTAAGTCAATGATAAAAGCACATCTGGGACCCAAATCACTCAGATTAGTGTCCATTTCTGGACTTGTTCTGTAACATTATCAGAGATTCACCTCTCCTTTTCATTCTCTATATCTTACTAAGCACAAATATGATGTTGTGTACAAAAATAGTACATTTAATGCAGTCATTTAGCTTAGTGCTCTGTGTATTATCTCACTGATTTTTCTTTCTTGGTGCAAGCGTGCACATGCACACACATTCATATAAGTACAGGAAATTTAGGAGACCCAATAAGCTGATTTACATGATCTCACAAGTTGTTTTTCCTATCTATAGGTATTTGGAATCCAGCTGAAGGAAATTGATAAGAATGACCACTTGTACATTCTTCTCAGCACACTAGAACCCACTGATGCAGGCATACTGGGAACGTAAGCTGAAGGGATGGAGTATCCCTGTCCTCTCCCCCCATATCCTCTTAAACACACAGAAAAGACAAGGCCTTGTCCAGCTTCCACACCTGATTGAGCCTCTACACACAGTAGTGGTGCTCAGTAATATCTTCTTGCAGGGTCGAGAAGCTTGGGGTGGGACATTCCTGTTGCCAGGTTTTCTGTCTCTCCAGAGGTTTCCCAGGAAATCAGGCCTTTCATTGCTTATCTCTTCCTGCCGGTGCCTGGCCTATCCTTGTATCATGATTTTTCAAGGGATAGTTCCCTGGTACAGGTATATCATGAAGCTTCAAGGTAAGAAGAGTCATGTCTTTTGCAAATGACTACTAGACAGAAACTTTTTCTTTGTTCTATTGCTACCTTAGGACCAAAGACTCACCCAAATTGGGTCTTCTTATGGTACTTCTTAGCATCATCTTCATGAATGGAAATCGATCTAGTGAGGGTGAGTGGCTGGGACTGTAGCTGAATAAGGGGCCATGGTTTGAATTCCATGTGTTCATTTTCTGTCCTTATCCTCTTCATTCCTTCCTTACAGCTGTCATCTGGGAGGTGCTGCGCAAGTTAGGGCTGCGCCCTGGGTATGACTGAACTCTCAATGCTTGCTGTCCATGTTGTCCTTTGGCAAGATAGGATGGTCCCAGTATTGCATCATCCTGGTAGTCTAGTAGAGTGGTTGGGAGTTCTGGATTGGGTAGAGGACCTAGGGTTTTGATCTGGGTGGATGAGGAAATGGTTTCTATCCATTTCTCGCCCTTTTTTAGAGTGTTGTGTAGCTTTCTGCCTGTGTTAGATACCTCTTTTCCGTGTGGCAACTGCTTCTGCCAACTTCTGGGAAGTACCATGCTGACTCTGTGTGTGGTTTTTTTCTTTTTCTGATGTCAGGGTACATCACTCACTCTTTGGAGATGTGAAGAAACTTATTACTGATGAATTTGTGAAGCAGAAGTAAGTGATTTTTCTTGATACTGGTGTGAGCCATGTATTTTGTCTTTTACAACTGAGTGAGGTGTGTGTACACAAATGTATTATTCCTGAGTTTATGATATTTTAAAAAAAGAGTGTACTTATGCTCTCAAAGTCAATCTTCAGGACAACTCTGTAGGAAAAGATTATTATCTACCAGAGTTATGTATGTAAAAAAGCTAAAGCTTAGAGAGGTGGAGAAATTTGCTCATTGTTACATGGTTGTTGTTGTTGTTAAGTGCCGTCGACTTGCAGGCGACTCATAGTGACCCTATGAAGGAGAGTCCTCGATGCTTGGGTGCCTTTCATCCTCTCTCCAGGTTCATAGGGTTTCCAGAGGCAAGCTATTATGGAAATGGATGCCACTCCTCCTTCCAAGCTTGTTTTAATTGGGGAGCTCCACCCCACTCTCTGTCCGCATTGGGTAGCCAACCATTAATGCATTTGACACATCAATGTCACAGTGTTCAGCCTCACAGCAACCACAAGTGACCGCGGTAAGGCAACTTGTACAACAGGGCTATATGACCTAGAGGAATGTCTGAACAAAAACAATGAAAGACAGGCCCGAGGGCCACAGGCCCTTGGGCCCTTTTGGTCTTGAAGCCCCCTGCTGCCTTAAACCCTAGGCCAAGGTAGAGTAGTCCTTCACGTGCAAAAACTGCTACAACAACCACGCACATAGCACCATGCTCTCTCTGGCGACCAGGTCATAGCAGCCCTGGGAGGAGCAAACCTGGGAGCACATGGCTGCCTTCTCTCTCCTCTTCCCCTTTTAGGCTTGAAGCCCCCTGCTGCCTTAAACCCTAGGCTAAGCCTGGCGTACCTGGCTCTTGGAGGCAGAGTTACATGGTAGCAAATGAAAAAGTTGTGTTTAGAAACTGACTCAATGTCTTGGTTCTTTCTTCTATGCCAACCAGGGCATAAAAAAACCAGGGTATTTCAAGTAATAATAGAAATTATTTTCCATAAAAAAATGCCATAGAGTAGAAACTTCAGGGAGCCTTTCTGAAGACATAATATATTTCACTTCATTTTTACAAAAACTCTGTAGGGAGTTATCAACTAATTTTCTGTTTTATGTCTAAGGAACCTGAGGCTTAGACAGAGAAGTCTCTTGGTATGCTCCAGAATCATAATGGGACCGTTCGAGACAAATCCAGCTTGCCAGACTTTCTGGTCAGGGAAACGTGTATAGACTCACACACAGGCACACAGGAGTATTATATGGAGTATGCATGCAACACACTGCTTTTTAGTTGACTGTATTTCCTTTATGATTGACTTATATGGTGAACTTGGTTAGCCTATAGACAAGACCCTTGCTGTCAGATTTGCTCAGAGCAGGGGACCTGAATAATGGCTCCTCTGTGTACAACATATCCCACAGGAATCTGAGTTTATTGCCAAAAGGAGCACACAATCTGTAACTTCCCTGTGAACGAGTAACCTTCATGTTTCACCTGCACCTACAACATGCTTCTAATGGAAGAGGACTAATGGAGGAGAACTCAAGATTGGAAGGAAATACTGCAATATTTAAAACTTGTCCAGTCCATATGTGTGTGGCCCATGGGGATCTTACCAGTAAATGCCTTGTACTTCTCTTTTCAAGGTACTTGGATTATACCAGAGTCCCCAACAGTAGTCCCCCTGAGTATGAGTTCTTTTGGGGCCTACGTTCCTACTATGAGACCAGCAAGATGAAAGTCCTCAAGTTTGCATGCAAGGTAATTGGGAAGCTGCCTGAGCTTTACATACCAAGAACATGGAGAATTCTGGCTAACATAGCATGTGTTCACAGAATGGCCTAAAATTAATATATGAACATTATGAAGTTAATGTGCCAAATACTGTGCCAGATATGTTATCAAAATAATTTTGAATCTTTACAACTTTATGGTTCACATTATTGCAGATGAAAAAACTGAGTCCCAGAGAGACATCTTCAAAGTCACAGAGTTAGTTAAGAGCAGGTATGGAATATTAGGTACATAATTCCTAGCAGTATTTGTTCTATTTTATTACATTAAGCATGTAGTATAGTGGTTAGCGTACAATATAGGTGCTCAGTATTTTGAGTATGAGCCTTTTAATGGTTGTTATTTCCATTTCAGGTACAAAAAAAGGACCCCAAGGAATGGGCAGCTCAGTATCGAGAGGCGATGGAAGCAGATTTGAAGGCTGCAGCTGAGGCTGCCATTGAAGCCAAGGCTAGGGCTGAGATTAGAGATCAGATGGGTATTGGGCTTGGCTCTGAAAATGCTGCTGGGCCATGCAACTGGGATGAAGCAGATATTGGACCCTGGGCCAAAGCCCGGATCAAGGCAGGCAATGAAGCTAAAGCGAAAGCCCAAGAGAGTGGTGACACCAGTGCATGTGCCAACAGTGACTCCAATGCCAATTCCAGCCTGAATGCCACCCTTACATTTGGCCCCTTTGCTCGCTTCAGTGATGCTGGCACTGGTACCAATGGCAGCACGGGTGCCTGTGGTTTTTCCTACAAGTGATATTCTAGATATCTACCTTAGATTAGATAGGGAAAAGTATATATTTGTGTAGATGGGGTGAGGAATTGGGTTGTAACAAAAGACAAGTGTTGGAGATGATGTAGAAAATGGGAAAGCACTGTTAAGGTATTATATCCCTTTTTGTTTAGGGGATGTCAGTTGACTTTTTCATTTTATTTTACTTATGGTTTCATATATTGCTAATTCCCTTTAAGCCAGGGTGTGTCCTTGGAAGCCTACTCAATATAGCACTCTAGGCAGCCACTATCAAGCATTCAATTGAAGCTGACCCTTTATATTAAATCTGTTTGCTGTTTGTGGGTTTATGGTTTCTTTTTGATGGACTGTCATATTTTTTCAATTTTTAAAAATTATTATTTTCAATGAAAATTTACAAAGACTTTGTATTTCACTTCATTCATTGTTGCACTTTTCTCCCCTCCCAATCCCCCCCCCCATATACTCCCCTCTTGGAAAAGTAAAATTCTTTCATTCTTTTACAACCCCTCCAGCCAGGTCCACTCCACTATGCAGCCTTTGTTCTATACTCCTGTCATGACAATTCTCCCTCATGTTTCAATGCAGTATACTTTATTTAACCCATCTTTCTCAGTCTCCCCCCAACCCTGATGTCAGTCCTGTTTTACAACAGTGGTACCATGCAGTATTTGTCCTTTTGTGACTGAGATACTTAACTCAGCATAATGTCCTGCAGGGTCACCCATTTTGAATAATATTGCATGAGTTCCTTGTTTTTCAATGCAGCATAGTATTCCATTGTGTGAATATCCCACAGCTTCTCTATCCATTCGTTTGTTGATGGGCACTTAGGTTGTTTCCAACTCCTGGCTATTGTGAACAAAGCCGTGATAAACATGAGTGTGCATATATCTGCTTGGGTGGCAGCTCTGGTTTCTTCAGGGCATATTCCCAGTAGTGGGATTGCTGGTTCAAATGGTATCTCTATTTGCAACTTTTTGAGAAAGCGCCATACTGCCTTCCACAGTGGTTGCAACATTTTATACTTCTACCAACAGTTAATAAGGGTTCCAGTTTCTCCACAACCTCGCCAGCATTTGTTGCTTACTGTTCTGTTAAATTTTGCTGTTCTTACTGGGGTGAGATAATATCTCATAGTTGTTTTGATTTGCATCTCTCATTGAGCTAGGGATTTTGAACATTTCTTCATGTGTTTATTCGCCATCTGAATGTCTTCTTTGGTGAAGTGTCTGTTCATATCCTGTGCCCATTTTTCAATTGGATTTATTATTTACCTTTATCTTGTTGTGGTGGGACTGTCACATTTTTATATCACATTTTTTTAAAGTGAACTAGGAGAGTTTCTATGCTAAACGGCTTAATTTGATGTAGATTATCATGGCTCTCTAGGATATATATAGACTCAAACTTTAGCCTACAAAGCAGGTAGGATTTTAATGTGGTGGGCTCATAGAACATGTTGGCACAAAAGAAACACTTGGATAAAATATCCCTGAGCTATTCAAATCTGGAGTAGAAAGCAAAGTTAGTGTAGTCTGAAACAAAGAATTGACTATTTTGTTGAAAATGGGGAAGACAGGATTAAAGAAGGTAGGTAGCTAAAGAAATAAAAGAAGGGTTATTTGAATGACTGACTTATTCATCTCAGTTTCTGAGGAGGTGAGAGAAGATGGATTTCCAGAAGCCAGGGAGTGGCTGCTGTGTAGAGGGGACTCAGAGAGGAGACTATGAAAGAACATCAGACAGTAGAGAGGTGGCATTAGTTATATTCCTCGCAATGGAAAAACACATAATTTTTAGCTCATGCAGCCTTCAGTATGGACTGAGGCTCAATGTCAAGAAGACAAAGATTCTCACCACTGGACCAATTGGTAGCATCAGGATGGATGGCGAAG
>NW_006399989.1:276802-278500 GCF_000299155.1 Elephantulus edwardii
GCGGGCGGCCCCGCTCCAGCCCCGCGCCGGACGAGGACGCCGAGGCGGCGGGAGCCGAGCAGGGTGGTGATTCTACAGAAGCAACCGCCAAACCAAAGAGAAGTTTTTATGCAGCAAGAGATTTGTACAAATACCGACACCAGTATCCACAGAACTTCAAAGATATCCGATATCAAAATGACTTGAGCAATCTTCGTTTTTATAAGAATAAAATTCCATTTAAGCCAGATGGTATTTACATTGAAGAAGTTCTGAATAAATGGAAAGAAGATTATGAAAAGCTGGAGCACAATCATACGTACATTCAGTGGCTTTTCCCTCTGAGAGAACAAGGCTTGAATTTTTATGCTAAAGAACTGACTACATATGAAATTGAGGAATTTAAAAAAACAAAAGAAGCAATTAGAAGATTCCTCTTGGCCTATAAAATGATGTTAGAGTTTTTTGGAATAAAATTGATAGACAAAACTGGAAATGTGGCCCGGGCCACGAACTGGCAGCAACGGTTTCAGCATCTGAATGAGTCCCAGCACAACTATTTAAGAATCACTCGTATTCTTAAAAGCCTTGGTGAGCTTGGATATGAAAGTTTTAAATCTCCTCTTGTAAAATTTATCCTTCATGAGGCTCTTGTGGAGAATACTATCCCCAATATTAAGCAGAGTGCTCTGGAGTACTTTGTTTATACGATCAGAGACAGAAGAGAAAGGAGAAAGCTGCTACGGTTTGCGCAGAAACATTACACACCTTCAGAGAATTTTATCTGGGGGCCACCAAAGAAGGAACAATCTGAGGGAAGCAAAGCCCCCAAAATGCCCACACCTCCTGGCTCTGGTCACAGCAATCAAACTTCTATGCACAAAAAATCCAAGGAGTCTAAAAATGCCTCCTCAACTGTTCATTTAAATAGCAAAACAGCAGAAGGAAAAAAAGTGGCCCCTAAAGAGACGGGTGAGGAGGCAGAGAAGCCCAGAGCAGAGCCCAGTGAGGAAGCTGCCAAGTCCGGAAATGGCGAGAAGGGCAGTGATGGTGAAAATTCGAATTCCCAACCAGAAAAAACCATTGACAGTCCCACAGAGAAAAATGAGAACGGTTCCCCTTCTGAAAAAGAGGAAGAGGATGAAAATACTAGCAAAAACTGTGAAAATCCTGGGAATGCAAGTTCCTAAGAACTTCACTCTTACAGTGAATTAGCAGAAAAGCCACAAACCCATTTAGGTAAGGGGAACAACCAAATCTGTAGATTTTTTTTTCTTAAACAAAAATAAGGTTACACTTACATTTCAAAATTTAGTGTCTGTTTTGTGATTTATGTTAACTTTTTTTTTTTTACCTTTTGGATAAAAATGACTATGTGGTAGGAAGTCTTAATATCAGATTGAATAAATATGTTCTGTAATGCAAAAAAAAAAAGATTGACATTGTTGCTTTTTAGCACTCTGGAGAGGTCTTTGACAGCAGATTTTCTTAGTACAACTCATCTTTTGATTTCTTTTTTTAATTGTGATTTTAATGAAAGTTTCTAGAGAACTTGGATTTCCATTCATTCATTGTTGTACATTTTCTTCCCTTCCCCTGCCAGTTTGCTTTTCTCTTTGAAAAAAAAATATTCTTTGTACAATTGTTGTACAATTCCCCATCCCCACCCCAGTCCACTTTACTATGCAGCTCTTATTCTGTACTATTACCATATAAATA
>NW_006399989.1:286438-287515 GCF_000299155.1 Elephantulus edwardii
GAGATTGGCACAGGATAGAGCAGGGTTTAGGGCTGTTGTACATAGGGTCGCTATGAGTCACAAACGACTTGATGGCACATAACAACAACAACAATTTCTTCCTTATTGCAGGGTGCTCTATGATCTTAGTGTAGGAATCAAGACAATGAATGCTAGTTTATTCTAAGGTTTGAATTCTGTGGTTTGGACCTGGAATAAGGACACAGGTTCAAGATCAATGAATTTATGGATCTGCCTCTTCAGCACTATGTCCACTGTTCCTTACACACAGTGGATACATGTTGCAGACTGAGGGTAAAGTATTTTTATAATTATTAATAATGAGACAGACTACCAGGAATGAGATAGAACAGAGAGTATAAAAAGCAGGGGGCCAGCAGTTCCCATGACTGAAGGCCTCAAGCCATGCCTCTCTGGGTATTTACTGAGAATCATAAGAAGGTAAACAAAGGAAAATCATATGGGAGTGCAAATGAAAAACAAGGAATCCTGGGGAAGTCTTTGGCAGATAAGGCCAAGTTCCTCTCTATTGCTTACCTTATGCTTATCCCAGGAAGGGATTCAGTAAATACAAAGAAAAATGATGACTCTTAAGAAATGCCTTAGTGCCACAGGGTGACCTACAGCTAGTATTAAGCCTCCCTCATATCCTGATATATCATTTGGTCTATTATCAAAATATTAAATTTGATATTTGGCTTCCCTCAGATACACAGAATAGTTGGGCAAATGGACTATGAGACCTAGGTGGGCTTGGGGAGAAGAATGTGTGAAAGATTGGGAAACAGTGTAGGGGTCTGGGGTCAGGGCCTTTGGTGAAATCCATAAACAAGAGCACTGCATAACGTGAGTATATCCAAGTGCCTATTATGTTGGACTTGTTCTAGGTATTTAGTAAGTAACGTTGTTGTTGTTGTTATGTGCCATCGAGTCGCTTGCGACTCATAGTGATCCTATGTACAACAGCCCTAAACTCTGCTCTGTCCTGTGCATATCACACGGTCTCCGACACTCCCATCCCTATTACCCCAGTCACTGAATCAATCCACCTCATAGAGGGCCTTCCTCTCCTGCGCT
>NW_006399989.1:288714-289871 GCF_000299155.1 Elephantulus edwardii
TATCGATCTCTTCCAGTCAGTTGGCCAAGTGGTCGTTCTCCAGATTTCTTGGCACAACTTGGTGAGCACGTCCAGGGCAGCATAGGGGAGAAGATGGTTATAGTAAGGCCAACAGCAAAGTGATAAGATTTAAGATTAAGTTTTATTTTGGGAGAGAGAAAAAAAGGATAACAGGGACCCCGGGAGATTAGGGTCCAGTGACTCAAGAAACTTGTGAGGATGTTGATTGGGTTACCTATGTGGTCAGTGAATTTACCTGGGATGATGGCAGGAGTCAGAGTTGAGAGAAAAGAATGAGTCATGTGTTACAGTCTCCCTCTCTATGGTTCAAGGTGTGGTATTCACTTACACTGCTCCCAAGAGGTAGAGTCTTCATGCAATGAAAGACCCATTGCATTCTCATTTTTGCCAAGTTATTGTTCTGAATTCTAAGAAGCTTTCACTATCTTTTTAGTTTAATAGTACTGCCGGTAACTAGCTGGTCAAGACGAACAGGGTTGGAGTGATGAGGAGCGGGGATTAAAGAAATATACAAGGGATAGGTTAGGAGAGGTGTACAGTCTCTCTTCTGTTCAACCACAATAGAATGGATTGAGAAAATCATTGAATAGTCTTATGATGGAATACTACGCAGCATACAAGAGCAATGATTTTGTAACTCACCACCTAACTTGGTTTTTCTTTCTCATTAGAATGATCAAGTGTTCTAGGATTCCCATTCCTCTCAGAGTCAGCCACAGTTTGTTATGATCCACACAGTCACATGCCTTTGCATAGTCAATGAAACACAGATAGACATTCCTCTGGTATTCCCTGCTTTCAGCTAAGATCCATCTAACATAAGCTACAATATCCCTAATACCACGACCCCTTCTAAACACAGCCTGGACTTCTGGTAGATCTCTGTTGATGTGCTGTTCCAGTCGTTTTTGGATAATCTTCAGTAAAATCTTGCTTGCATGTGAAATCAATGAGATTGTTCTGTAGTTTCCTCATTCTGTTGGGTCACCTTTCTTTGGGATAGGAACAAATACAGATCTCTTCCAGTCAGTTGGCCAAGTGATTGTTCTCCAGATTTCTTGGCACAACTTGGTGAGTACATCCAGGGCAGCATCTGTTAGCTGAAATATGTCAATTGGTATACCATCTATTCCTGG
>NW_006399989.1:291431-292279 GCF_000299155.1 Elephantulus edwardii
TATGAGGTGGATTGATTCAGTGACTGGGATAATAGGGATGGGAGTGTCAGAGACAGTGTGGTTGGCCCAAGACAGAGCAGAGTTTAGGGCTGTTGTACATAGGGTCACTATGAGTTGTAAGGGACTCGATGGCACATAACAACAACAACAACAACCACACCTAACTTTGAAGGGACTGGAGAACATTATGCTAAGTAAACTAATTCAGTTTCATGAGGACAATTATCTTTTGTCCTTTTATCCTCTTTTTGCAGTGAACAGAAAAACAACCTAGCCTCAAGGTGAACAGTACATTCATTCTGATTTAGGAGCCAGGCAAGCAAGGCTGTTTGTTCTTCTTATCAGCAGCAGGCAAGACCATCAGAATTTGAATATGAACAGAGTCTTTAAGGAGGGACATTCCATTCTCCACGTCTTTGCTTAGCCTTGTGGTACAAAATCTGGTTTTGCTTCCCTTCAAACCTCAAACCACAATGATAAACAGCTCTGCACTTTTGAACCTGGCATGAAAAGGCAATTTGCAGAAAATGGCTGCAGTGTGGCTCACTACATAGTTCCAAGTTCTAATCACTGGGACAGAATCCTGTAGACAATAAGGTCATTGGAATGACCATGTTTTCCCTCTTAAAAACTATAAACAACAACAACAAAAAAAAACCCACCAAACCCAAAACATCAACTCATTTATTGCCCAGGAGATAAGATTCTTTTTTTTTTTTTAATTAGTTTCAATGAACATTCACAGGGATTCCTGGCTTTCACTCCTTCATTGCCGCACCATTCTCTCCACCCTCCTCCCCAGTTTGTTCTTCTTCCCCTCCATCCGAATGTCTGTTTTAATTGTCCAA
>NW_006399989.1:293194-297483 GCF_000299155.1 Elephantulus edwardii
ATGGTATCTCTATTTGCAACTTTTTGAGAAAGCGCCATACTGCTTTCCACAGGGGTTGCACCATTTTACACTCCCACCAACAGTGAATCAGGGTTCCAGTTTCTCCACAACCTCGCCAGCATTTGTTGCTTGAAGGAAATAAGATTCTTAAAAAGAAAAAAACTCTATCCACAGCCAGATGGTTCTTTGCCTCTGGCCACAAATTGAAACTTGGTTCCAGCCACTGACATGTTCTTCACTGAAAATAGGTTCTACTGAAGATATATAATCTTCTCAGGGGCTAAGCATTATCTGAAAAAATGTAGACAAGTTCAGAGATAGTTTGGTGTTTGTTTTAATTTAAAATTTTTATTTTATGCTGGTTTACTTAAAATGTCCATATATATTGTTTTTCACACTGGATCTTTCTCATGTGCTTAACTCACCCCTCCCTCCAACAATCAAATTATGGGACCCTATGATTACCCCCCTGCCCATCCTTACCCCTCTGCTCCCCCATAGATCCTCATACATGTTTTAATAGTTACCTCTTTTTACAATAACGGTCTTAACACAGTATTTGTGCTTATGAAATGGAATTAGTTTACTTAGGATAATGTTCTCCAGTCCCTCCCAAGTTAAGTAGTGATTTACAAAATCATTGTTCCTGTATGCTGTGTAGTATTCCATCATGCCAATGTACCATGATTTTTCAATCCATTCTGTTGTGGTTGGACAGTTGGGCTGTTACAATGTTCTCACAATGGTGAATAATGCTGCTGTGAACACTGGTGTACAAGTCTCAGTTTGTGACTCAGTTCTCAGTTTCTCAGGGTGTATTCGAAGCAATGGAATACCTGGGTCATATGGAATTTCTATGTTCAGCTTCTGAGGAAATGCCAAACTGCCTTCAGAGTGGTTTTACAATTTTACAATCTCATCAACAGTGTATTCTATCTCACCACATCCTCGAACATTTATTACTTGCTGTCCTGTTAAATTTTGCCACTGCTACTGGAGTGAGATAGAGATAGTTTTGGCCTCTATGAAGGACCTTTATCCAGTGAGAATCACATCCAAGGCGTCCTGTAGCTTCTGAAGCAATAACCATTTGAAAAGGCTGGTAATTATGGTGTATTTGATAAGAGGTGGGAGTGAACCATGTTGTTAACTCTGCCAATTATGACTCATAATGGACCTGTGAAAAAATGGATCTGAACCCTGCCTTATCCTATGCCATTCTCATCATCTCTGACATACTCAACACTACCTTTATAATCACTACATCAATCCATCTTGTTTAGAATTTTCCTTTTGCTGGCCCTACCCCTTCCCAAGCATGATGTCCTTTTCCAAGGACTGGACCCTCCTAACAACATGCCTGAAGCACATGAAATGAAGATTCATTATCCTTTCCTCTAAGGAGCACCCTGGCTGCACCTTTTCCGAGACATATTTTATGTTTGGCAGTCCATGGGATAATCAGTTCTCCAACACTACAATTCAAAGACATCAGTTCTTCTTTTGTCATCCTTATTCATTGTCCAACTTTCAGATACATAGCAAGTAATTTAAAAACTCACGGATCAGTTGCTCCTTAGTCTTTTTTTATAAGTTATTCTTTTTTTATTTTATTTTATTATTTTTGTGTGCATGTACCGTCAAATCAGATCTGACTGGTACAGGAGGAGATTGTCCCTCCTTCCCTGGCAGAGTATCTGGTGGATTCGAACCGTGCACCTCTGGGATTGTAGTTGCAGCTTCTTGCCACTAGGCCACCAGAGCTCCCCTGCTCCTTAGTCTTTAAACTGACATGATTGCTCTTTAGCACTTTAGTGAGGTCCTTGACAGTAGACTTTCCCAATCCAACATATCTTTACATTTCCTTGCTATCAGCAGTCAGGAAATCAGGAGACATTGCATTGGAAAGTCCACTGTCGGGGACTGCTCCAAAATGCTGAAGAGCAATGATGTAATTTTAAATACTAAAGTGTGCCTAACTCCAGCCACGATCTTCTCAGTTACCTGCTATGCATCAGAGAGCTGGACAATGAATAAGGATGGTAAGAATTTATGCCTTGGAACTGTGGTACTGGAGAAGAGTACTGAATATTCCATGAACTGCCAAAATAACAAGCAAATATGTCTTGGGAAAAATGCATCCACATTGCTCCTTGGAAGTAAAGATGGCAAAGCTTCATCTTTTGTATTTGGACATGTTAGGCAAGGCTACTCCTTGGAAAGGGTCATCATCATGCTGGGAAAAATGGAGGGCCAACAAAGGAAAGGAAGACCCTTGGATTTGACAGAAAGTTCAGCAGTGGATTCTAGTGTGTCAGAGATGGTATAAAGATGGCAGGAGGATACAGGATAGGACAGAATACAGGATAGGGGAAGGTTCAGGATGGTCATTCATAGGGTCACTATGAGTCTTACTAGACTCAATGACATATAACAACAACAAAGTATTAAGGATGTTGATTGTGTATTCAAGCAAAATAAAGTCATTAACAATTTTTATTTCTTTGCCTATTATGCTTTTTTATTATTTTTTAATTATGGTTAAACCAGGCTACTCCTTGGAGGCAAGGATTCTGGGGCTTCGTCTGACATATTTTGGACATGTTGTAAGGAGAGGGACATCATGCTTGGTAGGGTAGAGGGACAGTGCAGGAGAGGAAGACCCTCTATGAAGTGGATTGATTCAGTGACTGGGGTAATCAGGATGGGTGTGTCAGAGGCAATGAGATTGGCACAGGATAGAGCAGGGTTTAGGGCTGTTGTACATAGGGTCGCTATGAGTCACAAACGACTCGACGGCACATAACAACATCAACAACAACATTATGCTTTTGCCTATTGGCCCCAGTGGTGAAGATATTTGTTTTCTTGATGTTGAACTATACCCTCTGCAGCAAGTATTTCAAGCCCTCTTTCAGTGAGCAAAGTTGTATCATCTGCATAATGTAGGTTGTTGATGAGTCTTCCTCTAATCCTGATGCCACATTCTTCATATAGTCCAGCTTCTTGAATGATTGTTTTTCTGCATACAGATTGAATAGGTATGGAGAAAGGATACAGATCTGAGGCACACTTGTCTTGATTTTAAACCATGTAGTATTCCGTCACGGATGTATTTTGTATCCATACCTTTTCATTCTGTATGCAGAACAGATAATCTGAGACGCTGGGTAGTACGAGGAGGAATGTGGCATCAGGATTTGTGGAAGAATCATCAACAACCTGTGTTATGCAGATGACACAACCCTGCTTGCTGAAATTGAGGAGGACCTGAAGCGCTTGCTGCAGAAAGTCAAGGACTGCAGTCTTCAATATGGATTGAAGCTCAATATCAAGAAAACAAAGATTCTCACCACTGGGCCAACTGGCAGCATCAGTATGGATGGTGAAGAGATTGAGATAGTTAACAGTTTTAGTTTACTTGGTTCCACAGTCAACACTCTTGGTAACTGCAGCCAGGAAATCAGGAGATGAATTGCATTGGGGAAAGTCAGCTGTGAGGGACCTCTCAAGAGTACTGAAGAGCCACGACGTCAGGCTGGAGACTAAGGTGCACCTGATCCAGACTATAGTTTTTGCAATTACATGCTATGCATCAGAGAGTTGGACAGTGAATAGGGATGATAGAAAGATAATTGATGCCTTTGAGTTGCGGTGCTGGAGAAGAGTGTTGAATATACCATGGACTGCTAGGAGAACAAACAGGTTTGTCCTGGAGATGGTGAAGCCAGAATGTTCCTTGGAGTCAAGGATTCTGAAGCTTCGTCTGACAAACTTTGGGCATGTTGCAAGGAGGGACTGGTCCTTGGAGAGGGACATCATGTTTGGGAGAGTGGAGGGATGGCACAGGAGAGGAAGATCCTCAATGTGAGTGGAGTGGTGGGAATGAGTGTGTTTGAGACGGTGAGGTTGGCAGAGGATAGAACGGCATTTAGGTCAAGCGACTCGATAGCACATAACAACAACAACAACAACAACTATATTCCCTTGCTGTTTGTACTTCTTGTTGTAGGCATCAGTTTCACATTAGCATGGTTAAAGATACTGAGATTCCCATTCTTCTCAATGAAAATAATAATTTGTTATGATCCATACTACTGCATTTGTGCAGTCAGTAAAACAGAAATGGGCATTCTTCTGGTATTCTCTGCTTTCAGCTAAGATCCATCTGACATCAGCAGTGATAACACTCATGACTGGTTGTAAATGCAGCCTGAATTTCTGGCAGTTCTCTGTTGATACACTTTTCTAGCCATTTTTTAATGTTGTTGTTCTTGTTGTTATGTGCC
>NW_006399989.1:298600-310053 GCF_000299155.1 Elephantulus edwardii
ACCCCTTCTAAACCCAGCCTGGACTTCTTTTAATAAACTTCACTAATTTCCACATTCTGTTGGACCACCTTATTCCACATTCTTTTGGGGAATGGGAACGAATATGGATCTCTTCCAGTCAGTTGGCCAAGTGGATGTCCTCCTAATTTCCTGACATAGCTTGGTAAGCTTATCTAAGGGCTGTATCTGTTGAAACATATCAGTTGGTATGACATTGATTTCTGCAGCCTTATTTTTCATTAATGCCTTCAATGCAGCTTGAACTTCTTTCTTCATCACCATTGGTTTATGATCATACCCTACTTCCAGAAATGGTGCTGTTTCTACCAATTATTTTTGGTACTGTGGTTCATCACATGCAAGCAAAATCCTGCTAAAGACATCAAAAAACAACTGGAACAGTACATCAATAGAGAGCTATAAGAAATACAAGCTGTGTTTAGAAAAAGTGGTGGCAGTACTGTGGTTCATCACATGCAAGCAAAATCCTATAAAAAACCAACTGTAACAGTACATCAATAGAGGGCTATAAGAAATACAAGCTGAGTTTAGTAAAGGTGATGGCACTAGAGACATCTTAGTCAATATCAGACGGATCTTGGCTGAAAGCAAAGAGTACCAGAGGAATGTCTATCTGTGTTTTATTGACTATGCAAAATCATTTGACTATGGATAACAACAAATCGTGGCTGACCATGAGAAGATGGGAATCCCAGAACACTTGATTGTGCTCATGCAAAAACTGTAGTTGGACCAGGAAGCAGTTAGAATAGAGCAAGGAAACACTGCATGGTTCAAAATCAGGAAATGATTGTGTTGGATGCAGCCTGTCTCCATACCTTTTCAATCTATATGTGTGTCCCAGCCCACGGATTCATGTGGAACAGATAATCTGGGAGGCTGGACTTTATGAGGAGGAATGTGGCATCAGGACTGGAGGAAGAGTCATCAACAACCTGTGTTATGCAGATGACACAACTTTTCTTGCTGAAACTGAGGAGGATCTGAAACATTTGCTGCAGAAGGTCAAAGCACTGTAGTCTATAATATTAATTGAAGCTCAACATCCAGAAAACAAAGATTCTTACCACTGGGCCAAATGCAGCACCATGGTATATGGAGAAGAGATTTTAGCTTGCTCGGTTCCATAATCAACCAACACTCTTGGCACCAGCAGTCAAAAAAATCAAAAGAAGAACACAGAGATATAATCTTTACAAGGTCCCATTTATCAGTTTTATCCTCTTCAGACTGTGTATTTCTGGCTGGATTTGTCAGTCTCTTTATACTGTAGACTAGGCCTTCTAAGCGTGGTCCCAGTTTGTCTCTTATGAGCTTTGTGGTTTTGGGCTTTATTCCGAGGTCTCTGATCCACTTTGAGTTTATTTTTGTGTATGGTGTGAGATGTGGATCTTGTTTCAGCTTTTTGTAGGTAGCAGTCCAGTTTTCCAGCACCTTTTGTTGACGAAGTTACCACCTACTGTCTGGGAACAAACATTTGGCAATACCATCTCAGAAACGACTCACAACATCTCATAACAAAAGTTACAGAATACTACAGGGTTGCAGAAGAAAAAGACTGATAATCCAATTACAAAATGGTCAAAAGACATGGAAAGACTTTTCACAGAGGAGGACATTTGGATGGCTAACAGATACATGAAGAAATGATCCAAGCCACTGGCAATAAGAGAGATGCAAATCAAAACCATAATGAGATACCATATTACCCCAGTAACAGTGGCAAAGGTTAGCAGGGCAGCAAGTAATAAATGCTGGAGAGGATGTGGTAAGAGAGGAACTCATATACATTATTGGTGAAATTGTAAACTAATACAACTTCTCTGGAAGGCACTTTGGTGTATCCTAAAAAAGCTGAACATAGAAATTGGAATATTCCCTGAGAAAATGAGAAATTAGCCACAAACAAAAAATTGTACACCAATGTTCATAGGAGCGTTATTCACTATAGCAAGAATATGCAAATGCCAAACCACAATGGAATGCATTGAAAATCATAGTATATTCACACAATGAATATATGGAGGGGCAATGATTCTGTAAATTACTACTTGACATGGGAGTGACTGGAAAGCATTATGCTAAGTAAATTCAGTCTCAGTCTCACAGCAACCACAAGTTACCACTGTACGGCAACTTGTACACTAGGGCTATTTGACTTAGAGGAATGTCTGAACAAAAACAATGAAAGAGAGGCCTGAGGGCCACAGATGAAAAGTCACCTACCTTCAGCTTGGTAGCATCACCTTCTGTTCACTGGGCCAGCTGATATCTCTCTCTCTCTCTCTCTCTCTCTCGATGTTATTGTTGTTAAGTGCTGTAGAGGTGCAGGCGACTCATAGTGACCTTATGAAGGAAAGTCCTCAACGCTTGGGTGTCTCTCATCCTCTCTCCAGGTTCATAGGGTTTCCGGAGGCAAGCTATTATGGAAGTGGTTACCACTCCACCTTCCAAGCTTGTTTTAATTGGGGAGCTCCACCCCACTCTCTGTCCACATTGGGCAACCAGCCATTAATGCATTTTACATATCAGTGTCACAGAGTTCAACCTCACAGCAACCACAAGTTATTGCTGTATGCAAATTGTACACCAGGGCTATATGACCTAGAGGAATGTCCGAACAAAAACAATGAAATACTGGCCCAAGGTCCACAGCCCCAAGGGCCCTCCAGGGTCTTACCAACCCAACATGGCCAACCTGGCAAAGTCCTCCCACCAGACCCCCAGTTCATCGGGCATGTCCGCTCTGCAGACTCCAATGTGGGGCCCGAAAAATGCCAAAATTGCCCTGAGCCCTCAAACCTGCCGTGCCTCAAGGAGCAAGAGTCCGGATTCAGCTGACATTAAAACTCCCAAAGCCATAGGCAGGAGACGTCCTTCCACCACATCCCCAGTTCATCTGTAATGTACATTCTGCTGACCCCTACTTGAGGCCCAAAGAACACCCAAATTGTCGTGAGCCCTCAAACCTACCATGCCTCTAGATGCCAGAATCTGGATTCAGCTGACATTACATCTCCCAAGGACCTAAGCAGTACACAACATTCCAGGGTCTTACCAACCCGACACACCGAAATGTTGGCAAGTCCTTGGCCAGAAACCAGTTCACCTGGCATGTCTGCTATGCCGACCCCCCCACGTGGGGCCCAAAGAACACAAAAATTGCCCTGAGCCCTCACACATGCTGTGCTTCAAGGATCCACAGTCCAGATTCAGCTGACACGACCTTCCAAGGTCTTACCAACCCAGCACGCTGAAATGCTGGAAAAGTCCTTCCACCATATCCCCAGTTCATATGGAATGTCGGCTCTGCCAACCCCTATTTAGGGCCCAAAGAACACCAAAATTGCCCTGAGCCCTCAAACCTGCCATGCCTCAAGAAGCCAGAGTCCGGATTCAGCTGACATTAAATCTTCCAAGGCCCTAGGCGGACACGACCTTCCAAGGTCTTACCAACCAGGCACGCCCAAATGCTGGCAAAGTCCTTCGGCCAGACCCCCAGTTCATCTGCCATGTCCACACTGTGACCCCCACGTGGTGCCCAAAGAAGACCAAAATTGCCCTGAGCCCTCAAACCTGCCATGCCTCAAGGAGCCAGAGTGCAGATTCAGCTGATATTAAATCTCACAAGGCCCTAGGTGGTACACGATGTTCTTGGGTCTTACCAACCCAGCACGTCCAAATGCTGGAAAAGTTCTTCCCACATACCCCCAGTTCATTTGGCATGTCCACTCTCCCTACAACCATGTGGGGCCCAAAGAACACAATATTGCCCTGAGCATCAAAACCTGCTGTGCCTCAAGGAACCAGGATCCGAGTTCAGCTGAAATTAAATCTTCCAAAACCCTAAGCAGGACACATCCTTCCAGGGTCTTACTAATCCAGCATGCCCAAATGCTGGCAAAGTCCTTCCTCCAGACCCCCAGTTTATGTGGCAATTGGTCTCTGCCTATCCCTACGTGGGACTCAAAGAACAGCAAAATTGCCCTGAGAGCTCAAACCTGCCATGCCTCAAGGAGCTTGAGTCCGGATTCAGCTGACGTTAAATCTCCCAAGACCCTAGGCGGGACGCGACCTTCCAAGTGAGAAAATAATGCACCTCAGCAGAGCTAAAACCCACCACCCATACAGGTAACAGCGGTGGACTCCCAATGCTGCGACAAAATTGGTCGTGGGATGCTGAGAAAGGGCAGAAGGCCTGCGAAAAGACAAGACACCTCAGCAGAGCTAAAAACCCCCGCCCATACAGGTAACACCGGAGGACCCCCCAAGGCTGGGCAAAACTCAGCTGCGGTCCACTTAGAAAGGGCAGAAGGTAGGCGAAAAGACAAGACACCTTGATCAGAGCTAAAAACCCCTGCCCATACAGGTAACAGCGGAGGACCCCCGAGGAAACCCGAAAGTCGGTCACAGGATGCTTAGAAAGGGCAGAAGGCAGGCAAAAAGACAAGACACCTCAGCAGAACTAAAACCACTGCCCATGCAGGTAACACCAGAGGAACCACAAGGCTGTGTAAATCTCGGAGGGGGGACACTTAGAAAGAAAGGGTAGAAGGCAGGCAAAAAGACAAGACACCTCAGCAGAGCTAAAACCCCTGCCCATACAGGTAACAGCCATGACCTCGAAGACTGGAAGAAACTCGGTCGCAGGAGGCTTAGAAAATGCAGAAGGCAGCCGAAAAGACAAGACACCTCAGCTGAGCTAAAAATACCGCCCATGCAGGTAGCAGCGGAGGACCCCCAACGAAACCAAAGTCGATTGCAGGACGCTTAGAAAGGGCAGAAGGCAGGTGAAAGGACAAGACACCTCAGCACAACTAAAACCACCGCCCATACAGGTAACAGCAGAGGACCCCCAAGGCTGAGAAAAACTCTGTTGCATGACAAGTAGAAAGGGCAGAAGGCCAGCGAAAAGACAAGACACCTCAGCTGAGCTAAAAACCCCACCCATACAGGTAACAGCGGAGGACTCCCAGTGCTGCGAGAAAATTGGTCGCAGGACGCTTAGAAAGGGCAGAAGGCAGGTGAAAAGACAAGACACCTCAGCAGAGCTAAAAACCCCCGTCCATACAGGTAACAGTGGAAAACCTCTAAGGCTGTGCAAAGCTTGGTTGCAGGACACTTAGAAAGGGCAGAAGGTAGGCGAAAAGACAAGACACCTCAGCACGGCTAAAAAAGCCCGGTAATACAGATTACAGTGGTGGACGCCCAAGGCTACTCAAACACGGTCGCGGGATGCTTCGAAAAGGAGAAGACAGGTGAAAACAAAAGACACCTCAGCAGAGCTAAAGCCTACACCCATAGAGGTAACAGCGGAGGACCCCCAAGTCTGCGTGGAACTCGGTCACAGGACAGTAAGAAAGGGCAGAAGACAGGGGGAAAGAAAAGACACCTCAGCAGAGCGAAAACCCCCGCCCATACAGGTAACAGCCATGACCCCCAAGGCTGAGCAAAACTCTGTCGTGGGACGCTTAGAAAGGGCAGAAGGCAGGCAAAAAACCAAGACACCTCAGCAGAGCTTAAATCCCCCCCCCATACAGGTAACAGTGGAGGACTCCCAAGGCTGCACGGAACTCGGCCGTGTGACGCTTAGAAAGGGCAGAAGGCAGGGGAAAGAGAAGACCTTGAAAGGAAAATTTAAAAAAAAATAATAATGTCCCCAAACCCAAGTATTGTAAGAACCCATACCTTTGATCTGTATTGTAAGAATCCATACCTTTGATCTGTATTGTAAAAACCTATACCTTTGATCAGTATTGTAAGAACCTATACCTTTGATCTTGTGTGAATGTTTGTGTTCCAGGAACTAGCTGACCACAAACTGAAGAAACAATTACTGGCAAAAACCATATTTTAACTAACTTCAGCAGCAGGCACCTGACCTAAAATTGAACTTCTCCTTTTCCAAAGAGCCAATGAGCTATCTCTACGCCAAAGAACCCCTAGACCTAGTATAAATTCCCTTGCTTTTGGGGGCTCGGGGTCGACTTCCCTGTCTCTCATATGAGATATAAGTCGTCCCGAAGCTTCGTCAATAAAGCCTCTTGTGATTACAGCAAGTGGATCTGGCGTGAGTTGCTCGGGGTCGCGGCCGGTCTGGGAAAAGCCCTAGTTTAGGGTCTTTCAACCTCAGCAGAGCTAAAGACCCCCACCCATACAGGTAGTAGGGAAGGACCCGCAAGACTGCGCAGAACTGGGTCACAGGATTCTTAGAAAGAGCAGAAGGCAGGCAAAAGGACAAAACACCTAGCAGAGCATTAAACCCCCGCTCATACAGGTAACAGCAGAGGACACCCAGGGCCATGAGAAACTCTGTCATAGACGCATAGAAAAGGCAGAAGGCAGTCGAAAGATAAGACCTCAGCAGACCCAAAAACCCCCACCCATACAGAAACAGCGGAGGACCCACAAGGCTGCACCAAACTCAGACGATGGATGCTTAGAAGGGGCAAAAGGCAGGCGAAAAGAGAAGACACATCAGTAGAGCTAAAAACCCCATGCCCATACAAGTAACAGCGGAGGAGCCCCAAGGCTGCATGAAACTCGGTCGTGGCACACTTACAAACGGTAGAAAGCAGGTGAAAAGACAAGACACCTCAGCAGAGCTATAACCCCCCCCCCCCGCACATACAGGTAACAGCGGAGGACCCCTATGGCTGCATGAAACTCGGCCACAGGACATGTAAAAAGGGCAGAAGGCAGGTGAAAAGCCAAGACACCTCAGCAGAGCTTAAATCCCTCGCTCATACAGGTAACAGAGGAGGACCCTAGGGCTGCGCAAAATTTGGTCACTGGACGCTTAGAAAGGGCAGAAGGCAGGCGAAAAGACAGGACAAGACACATCAGCAGAGCTAAAACCCCACGCCCATGCAGGTAACAGTGGAGTAGCCCCAAAGCTGCGTGAAACTCGGTCGTGGGATGCTTAGAAAGGGCAGAAGGCAGGACAAAAGACAAGACACGTCAGCAGAGCTCAAAAATCCCGCCCATACAGGTAACAGCAGAGGACAGCGAAGGCTGAGCTTAACTCGGTCGCAGGACGTTTAGAAAGGGCAAAAGGCAGGCGAAAGAAGAAGACACCTCAGCAGAGCTAAAAACCCCGCCCATGCATGTAACAGCAGAGGCCCCTAATGAATACGTGAAATACGGTCGCGGGACGTTTAGAAAGGGCAAAAGGCAGGAGAAATGAAAAGACACCTCAGCAGAGGTACTCACCCCCCCATCATACAGGTAATGACAGAGGACCCCCAAGGCTGCGCGAAACTTGGTCGGGGGACACTTACAAACGGTAGAAAGCAGGCAAAAAGCCAAGACACCTCAGCAGAGCTAAAAATCCCTGCCCATGCAGGTAACAGCAGAGGACTCCCAAGGCTGCACGAAACTCGGTCAAGGGACACTTACAAATGGCAGAAAGCAGGCGAAAAGACAAGACACCTCAGCAGAGCTAAAAACCCCCGATCAAGCAGGTAACAGCGGAGAACACCTCAAGGCTGTGCGAAACTCAGTCACGGGATGCTTAGAAAGGGCAGAAAGCAGGTGAAAAGACAAGACACCTCAGCAGAGCAAAAACCCCAGCCCATACAGGTAACAGCAGAGGACCCCCAAGGCTGCACGAAACTCGGTCGTGTGACACTTAGAAAGGGCAGAAGGCAGGCAAAAAGACAAGACACCTCAGCAGAGCTAAAAACGCCGCCCATAGAAGTAACAGCGGAGGACCGCCAAGGCTATGTAAAACTTGGTCGTGGGAAGCTTAGAAAGGGCAGAAGGCAGACGAAAAAATAAGACCCCTCAAGCGAGCTTAAAAACCCCACCATACAGGTAACAGCAGAGGGCCTCCAAGTCTGTGCGAAACTCGGTCGTGGGACGCTTCGAAAAGGAGAAGGCAGGCGAAAACACAAGACACATCAGCAGAGCTAAAACCCACCCCCATAGAAATAACAGCGGAGGACCCACAAGGCTGTGCAAAACTCGGTCATGGGACGCTTAGAAAGGGCAGAAGGCAGGCGAAAAGACAAGACACCTCAGCAGAGCTAAAAACCCACGCCCATACCGGTAACAGCGGAGGACCAACAAGGGAGCGCGAAACACGTTCGCGGGACACTTAGATGTGGCAGAATGCAGGCGAAAAGACAAGGCGCATCAGCCGAGCTAAAAACCCCGCCCGCACTGGTAACAGCAGAGAACTCCCAATGCTGCACAAAACTCGGTCACTGGACGCTTAGAAAGGGCAGAAGGCAGAGGAAAGAGAAGACCTCAGCAGACCTAAAAACCCTCGCCCATACAGGTAGCAGTGCAGAACTCGGTCTTAGGACGCTAAGAAAGGACAGAAGGCCAGTGAAAAGACAAGACACATCAGCAGAGCTAAAAACCCACAACCATACAATTAACAGCAGAGGAGCCCCAAGGCTGTGCAAAACTCATTCGCGGGACACTTACAAATGGTAAAAAGCAAGCGAAAAGATAAGACACCTCAACAGAGCTATAAACCCCCGCACATACAGGTAACAGCGGAGGAGCCCCAAGGCTGCGTGAAACTCGGTCCCAGGATGCTTGGAAAGAGCAAAAGGCCGGCGAAAATACAAGACACCTCAGCAGAGCTAAAAAACCCCGCCCATAGAGGGAACAGAGGAGGACACCAAAGGCTGCATGAAACTCAGTCGCGGGATGCTTAGAAAGGGCAGAAGGCAGGCCAAAAGACAAGACACTTCAGCAGAGCTAAACCCCCCGCCCATACGGTAACACCGGAGCACCCCCAAGGCTGCGGAAAACTCGATCACGGGATGCTTAGAAAGAGTAAAAAGCAGGCAAAAGGAGAAGACACCTCAGCAGAGCTAAAAACCCCGCCCATGAATGTAACAGCAGAGGACTCTAATGAATACACGAAATGGGTCGAGGCACATTTACAAAGGGCAGAACGTAGGCGAAATGACAAGACACCTCAGCAGAGGTAAAACCTCCCCGATCATACAGGTAACTGTAGAGGACCCCCAAGGCAGCGCGAAACTTGGTCGCGGGACACTTACAAATGGTAGAAAGCAGGCAAAAAGCCAAGACACCTCAGCAGAGCTAAAAATCCCTGCCCATGCAGGTAACAGCAGTGAACTCCCAAGGCTGCGCGAAACTCGGTCACAGGGACACTTACAAATGGCAGAAAGCAGGTGAAAAGACAAGACACCTCAGAAGAGCTAAAAACTCCCGCCCATGCAGGTAACAGCGGAGGACCCCCAAAGCTGCGCGGAACTCGGACATGGGATGCTTAGAAAGGGCAGGAGGCTGGCAAAAAGACAAGACACCTCAGCAGAACTAAAAACCCCACCACACAGGTAACAGCAGAGTACTCCCAATGCTGCGTGAAACTTGGTCGCGGGATGCTGAGAAAGGGCAGAAGGCAGGGGAAAGAGAAGACCTCAGCAGAACTAAAAACTCCCGCCCATACATGTAGCAGTGGCAGACCCACAAGGCTGTGTGGAACTCAGTCGCGGGAATCTTAGAAAGGGCAAAAGGCAGGCAAAAAGACAAGACACCAGCAGAGCATTAAACACCTGCTCATACAGGTAATAGAGGAGGAAGTCCAGGGCTGTGCGAAACTCTGTCGTGGCATGCTTAGAAAGGCAGAAGGCTGGTGAAAAGACAACGCACCTCAGTAGAGCTAAAAATACCCGCCAATACAAGTAACAGCGGAGGAACCCCAAGGCTGCAAAAAACTCGGTCGCCAGAGACTTACAAACGGTAGAAAGCAGGCAAAAGACAAGATAGACACCTCAGCAGAGCTATAAACCCCCGCACATAGAGGTAACAGCGGAGGACCCCCAAGGCTGCGTGGAACTCGGTTGGGCCTAAGGCCTGTGGCCCTCGGGCCAAGAAGAAACTATCTACACACCAGTTCTACAGGACACATCATCTCCATTTGGGACACATTACCACCAAACTTAGGAGACTCTGGTCACAGCATAAGAAACTGTTAGCAGCTGATGAATGTGGAATCACAGAAACCAAGGAAGCTTTAGATATAAGCTATGAGATCAAGGTCTAGATATTGGGAGATAGATGTTTAAGGGAGTGGGTAGAAGTGGAGGGGTATCTTGATGGATGGTGGAGCAAAGAAATAAGTTGGTCAGGACACTTGTGCCAAGGTCAGGAACAACACAGAAACTAATGGTTAATTCCAGAATAAGGAATATATTTTCACTTTTTCTGTAAAATGCTTATCTGTTGGATACTTCTCTAAATCTGAACATTCAGATGAAGACACACTAGGAAGAAGGATTGGCCATCCATTTCTGAAATAGCAGGCCTCTGAAAACCCTATGTACAACAGAACACAGTAGAATGAAAGAGCAACTAAGTATCAAAATAAAAAGGAAGAGGAACAGTTGTAAGCAGACACTATTGATTGGAACATGGAATGTGAGAACCATGAATGTAGGAAAATTAGATGTTGTTAAGGAGGAAACGGAACGCATAAATATTGACATACTAGGTATTGGTTAGATGAGATGGACCGGCATGAGGCATTTTGATTCGGATGATCATATGATATACTACTCCGGATATGAAAAGGTGAGGAAAAATAGGGTTGCTTTCATAGTTAGAAAAGCCATTTCTAGATCCGTCTTGAAGTACAATATTGTGAGTGACAGGATAATATCCATATGCCTACAAGGAAGTCCAGTGAAAACCACTATCATTCAGACATATACACCAACAACCAGAGCCAAAGAAGAGGAAATAGAAGATTTCTACCAACTTTTACAGTCGGAGATCGATCAAACATGCAATCAAGATGCATTGCTTATAAAGGGTGACTGGAATGCAAAAGTTGTGAACAAAGAAGAAGAATCAGTAGTCAGAAAACATAGGCTCGGAGACAGAAATGGAGCTGGGGATAAAACGATTGAATTTTGCACAGTGACTTATTCATCGCAAACACATTTTTAAGAGATATAAACGCAGGTTAAACACATGGATCTCACCTGATGGTATGCATAGGAATCAGATCAATTACATCTGCGGAAGGAACCGCTGGAGAAGCTCAATATGAGCTGTGAAAACTAGGCCAGGAGCTGATTGTGGAACAGATGACCAACAACTCATATACAAGTTCAAGCTGAAGCTGAAGAAAATTAAACTGAATCCATGGGAACCAAAATATAACTTTCAGTCTATCCCACCTAATTTCAGAACCATCTCAACACCAGGTTTGAGGCCTTGAACGCTAATGAGCGAAGACCAGATGAGTTGTGGGAGGATATCATCGAAGAAGAGTGCAAACATTTGTTACAAAGACAGAAGAGGAAGAAAAGACCAAAATGGATGTCAGAAGAAACTCTGAATATTGCACTGAAGCACAGAGAAGCCAAAGCACAAGGAAGAATTCAAGATACTAAAGAGCTGAACAGAAGATTTCAAAAGGCAGCACGGGATGACAAGTAAAA
>NW_006399989.1:310153-327851 GCF_000299155.1 Elephantulus edwardii
AAGAACAAATTCAAACCTCGAGTTGCTATAATCAAGGATGATTTAGGTAGAGTATTAAATGATCCAGGAGGTATCAAAAGAAGATGGAAAGAATATACTGAGTCATTGTATCAAAAGGAATTGGCAGACACAGAAGAATTTAATGAAACAGTATATAAGCAAGAGTCTATGATGATGAAAGAAGAAGTTCAAGCTGCTTTGAAGGAAATAGCAAAAAATAAGGCCCTAGGAATAGATAGTATACCAACTGACATATTTCGGCTAACAGATGCTGCCCTGGATGTGCTCACCAAGTTGTGCCAAGAAATCTGGAGAACAACCACTTGGCCAACTGACTGGAAGAGATCTATATTTGTTCTCAATCCAAAGAAGGGTGACCCAACAGAGTGTGGAAACTATAGAACAATATCATTACTTTCCCATGCAAGCAAGTTTCTACTGAAGATTATCTAAAAACGACTGAAACAGCACATCAGCAGAAAACTGCCAGAAGTCCAGGCTGGGTTTAGAAGGGGTCGTGGTACTAGGGATATTGTTGCTGATGTTAAATGGATCTTGGCTGAAAGCAGGGAGTACCAGAGGAATGTCTATCTGTGCTTCATTGATTATGCAAAGGCGTTTGACTGTGTGGATCATAACAAACTATGGCTGACTCTGAGAAGAATAGGAATCCCAGAACACTTGATTGTGCTAATGAGAAACCTATACTTGGACCAAGAGCCAGTCATCAGAACAGAGCAAGGAAACACTGCATGGTTCACAAATGGGAAGGGCATATGCCAGGGACGTGTCCTGCGTCCATACCTATTCAACCTGTATGCAGAACAGATCATCCGGGAGGCTGGGCTATATGAGGAGAAATGCAGCATCAGGATTGGTGGAAGGTCTATCAACAATCTGCATTATGCAGATGACACAACCCTGCTTGCTGAAACGGAAGAAACCCTGAAGCGCTTGCTGCAGAGGGTCAAGGGCTGCAGCCTTCAGTATGGATTAAGGTTCAATGTCAAGAAGACAAAGATTCTCACCACTGGACCAATTGGCAGAATCAGCATGGATGGTGAAAAGATTGAGATTGTTCACAGCTTTAGTCTGCTTGGCTCCACAATCAACACTATTGACACCAGCAGCCAGGAAAGTAAAAAACGTATTTCATGGGGAAACTGCTGTTAGGGACCTCTCTAAAGTACTAAAGAGCAATGGTGTGTCTCTGGAGACTAAGGTGCATCTGGTACAGGCCATGGTCTTTGCAATCACTTGTTATGCATCAGAGAGATGGACAATGACCAGGGAGGATAGAAGGAGAATTGATGCTTTTGAGCTTTGGTGTTGGAGAAGAGTGCTGAGGATACCATGGACTGCTAAGAAAACAAACATATTCATCCCAGAAAGGGTTAAACTGGGCTGCTCCTTGGTGGTAAGGATTCTGAGGCTTCGTCTGACATACTTTGGTCATGTTGTAAGGAGAGACCGGTCCTTGGAGAAGGACATCATGCTTGGGAGGGTGGAGAGCAGGTTCAGGAGGGGAAGGCCCTCTACCAGGTGGACTGATTTGGTGACTGGTGTAATTGGGATGAGTGTGTCGGAGACAATGAGACTGGCACAGGACAGAGCAAAGTAGAGCTGTTGTACATAGGGTCGCTATGAGTTGCAAGCGACTCGACAGCATGTAACAACAACAACAACATCTGCCCCA
The DNA here is from genome assembly GCF_000299155.1 of Elephantulus edwardii. Classification (NCBI taxonomy): domain Eukaryota; kingdom Metazoa; phylum Chordata; class Mammalia; order Macroscelidea; family Macroscelididae; genus Elephantulus; species Elephantulus edwardii. The sequence goes on from NW_006399989.1 coordinate 311,850, forward strand.
GAGACTTCACACACAGACACCCAAAGAGCACACCTCTAAAGCCACACAAATTTTATGAGGTTACTGGTCTGCCCATGCTTAAGATTCTCGTTGGTTCCCAGCAATAGGCATCCAGCCAGCCCAATAGAACACAGACTTACCAAAGGGACACATTAAGAGCACACCTCTAAAGCCACACGAATTTGAAAAGGCCGTAGATCCTCCCATGCTTGAGGTTCTCATTGATCCCCAGCAGGAGACATCCAGCCAGCCCAGTAGGACCAAGAGAGGTCCCATTCTGACAACCAAAGAACACCCCTTTAAAGCCACTCAAATTTGAAGAGGCCTCCAGTCTGCTATAGCTTCAGTTTCTCATTGTTTCCCAGCAAGAGGCATCAAGCCAGTCCAATAGGACCCAGAGACTTTTAATAGACACCCAAGGTGTGTACCTCTAATACCACACAACTTTTAAAAGGCCACAGGTTAAGATTCTACTAAAAAAAAAATAAATTAAAAAAAAGCCACAGGTTTTCATTGGTTCCCAGCAAGAGGAGTCCAGTCAGCAGAATAGGACCCAGAGACTTCCTATACAGACACAAAATGAGTGTACCTCTAAAGCAACACTATTTTAAACAGCCTCAGGTCCGCCCATGCTTCATGTTCTCATTGGTTCACAGAAACAGGTCTCTAGCCAGCCCAATAGAACCTACAATTTTCCCATACCGACACTCAAAGAATGCACCTCTAAAGCCACACAAATTTTAAAAGGTCACAATCTGCCCATGCTTCTTTGCTTCCCAGCAAGAGGCCTCCAGCCAGTCCAATAGAACCCAGAAACTTCACATACCAACACCCAAGGAGCACACCTGTAAAAACACAGGAATTTTAAAAGGTCACAGGTCCATTCATGTTTCAAGTTCTCATGGGTTCCCAGCAAGAGGTGTCTATCCAGCCCAATAGGACCCAGATCCTTCCCATTCCAACACCCAAAAAGTGCAACTCTAAAGTCATACGAATTTTTAACAGGCACAGGACCACCCATGCTTCAAGATCTCATTGGTTCCCAGTAAGAGACATCTAGCCAGCCCAATAGGACCCACAGACTTCCCATACAGGTCCATCCATGCTTCAGGATCTCATTGATTCCTAGCAAGAGGCATCAAGCCAGCCCAATAAGACCAACAAACTTCCCATACAGACACACAAAGAGCACATCTCTAAAGCCACATGAATTTTAAAAGGCTGCAGGTCCATCCTTGCTTCACGTTCTCATTGGTTCCCAATAAGACAAGTCCAGCCAGCCAAGAGGACCCAGAGACTTTCCATACCAACATACAAGCCACATAAATTTTAAATGGCTGATCTCCATAATAGTCTATGTGTTTCCTACTGCCAAAGGGGCCCTTTAGAGTAGTGAGAGAAGATCTTCACCCTGAAACCCACAGCGTCCCTTTTCAGCAGGAAGTAGCTAAGAGAATACGCCGTCCCCTTTTCCTTATGACTCAGGGTGAAGTCTCTCTCAGGGAGGAGTGATAGGGAATGGCAAAGGATACACTGACAAAGAAGATTAATCAGAACTGGCTTTGACAAGCACTGTGGCATTTGGACAAGAACAAACTGGGAGGAGGGTAGAGAGAATAGTGCAACAATGAATGAGTGGAAGCCCAAAATCTCTGTAACTGTTTATGAAAATTAATAAAATATAATTATAGAAAAAATAAAAAAAATTCCCACTAAAAAAAAAATAAAAATAAATGGCTGCAGGTCCTCCCATGCTTCAGATTTTCATTGTTTCCCAGAAAGAGGCAGCCAGCCAGCCAAATAGGACCCAGTGGTTTCCCATACAATACAGAGTGAGTGTACCTCTAAAGCCACACAAATGTTAAAAGGCCAGAGGTCAAAAAAAAAAAAAAGGCCAGAGGTCCTTCCATGCTTCAGGTTCTCACTGAGTCCCAGCAAGTGGCATCCACCAGACCAATAGGACCCAGATACTTCCCATACAAACCTCCAATGTGCTCACCTCTAAAGCCACATGAATTTTAAAAGTCCAAAGGTCCGCCCATACTTCAGGTTCTCATTGGTTCCCAGCAAGAGGCCTACACCCAGTCCAAAAGGACCCAGAGACTTCTTATACCAACATACAAAGAGGGCACCTCTTAATCCACACAAATTTTAAAAGGCCGCTTCAAGTTCTATTGGTTTCCAGCAAGACACCAGCCACCCAGCAAGACCCAGAGAGACTTCCTATACCAACACCCAAAGAATGCACCTCTAAAGCCACACGAATTTGAAAAGGCCACAGATCCGCTCATGCTTCTCAGGAAGAGATGTCCAGCAAGCCCAAAAGGACCCAGAGACTTCCCATAGCAACACCCAAAGTGCACAAGTCTAAAGCCAAAGGAAGTTTAAAAGGTTGCAGGTCCACCCATGCTTCAGGTTCTCATTGGAAGAGGTATCCTGCCAAAACAATAGGACTAACACACTTTCCATACCAAAACCCAAAGAGCGCACGCCTAAAGCCACGCAAATTAAAAATGGCTGCAGGTCCAACCATGTTTCAGTTTTTCATTGGTTCCCAGCAAGAGATGTCCAGCCAGCCCAGTGAGACCCAGATACTTCCCATAATGATAGCCAAAGAGCATACTTCTAAAGCCACTAGAATTTTAAAAGGCTGAAGGTCTGCCCATGGTTCAGGTTCTCATTTTGTCTCAACAAGAAGTTTTCAGCCGACCCAATAGGATACACAAACTTCCCATACAGACATCCAAAGAGTGAACCAACCACTCAAGCCAAGTTAATTTTATAAGGCCACAGGCCTACTCATGCTTCAGGTTCTCATTAGTTCCCAGCAAGAGGCTTCCAGCCAGCCCAATAAGACACAAATGCTTCCCATGCTGACACCCAAAGAGTCCACCTCTAAAGGCATACGAATTTTAAAAGGGAGCAGGTTCAGCCATGCTGCAGGATCTCATTGTTTCCCAGCAAGCAGCACTCGCCAGACCTGTAGGACCCATAGACGTCCCATACAGACACCCAAACAGTGCACCTGTAAAGCCACACCTATTTTAAATAGCTGTAGGCCCGCCCATACTTCAGGATCTTATTGGTTTCTGGCAAGAGGTGTCAAGCCAGTCCACTACGACCAACAAAATTCACATATAGACGCACAGAGAGTGCACCTCTAAAGCCACATGAATTTTAAAAGGCTGCAGATCCACCCATGCTTCAGGTTCTCATTGATTCCCATAATGAATCACCCAGAAAGACTTCCCATACCAACACCGAAAGAGTGCACTTGTAAAGTCACACAAATTTAAAAAGTATTCAGGTTTACCCAAGCTTCAGGTTCTCAAAGTTTCCCAGCAAGAGGCATCCACCAGACAAATAGGACACAAAGAATTTCCATACAGACACGCAAAAAGCACACCTCTAATTTTGCCAACACCATTTGTTAAAAAGGCTGTTGTTCCCCCACTTCACTGATTTCATCTCCTTGTCAAAGATCAGTTGACCATAGATAGATGGGTTGATCTCTGGATTCTCAATTCGATTCCATTGATCTATGTGTCTGTCATTGTACCAGTACCATGCTGTCTTTACCACTACGGCAGTGTAGTAGGATTTGAAATCAGGGAGTGAGATACCTCCTACCGTTCTTCTATTCTTAAGGAGTGCTTTGCTTATTCGGGGCTTTTTTCCATTCCATACGAAACTGGAGATTGCCTTTTCCATCTCGTTGAAGAGCAAAAAGCACACCTCTAAAACCACACCTATTTTAAATGGCCACAGGTCCACCCATGCTTCAGGATCTCACTGGTTCCCAGCTAGAGGCATCCAGTCAGCCCAAGAGGACTCAGAGACTGCCCATACTGACACCCAAAGAACACACCACTAAAGCCAGATGAATTTTAAAAGGCCACAGGTCCACAATGTTTCAGGTTCTCACTGCTCCCCAACAAGAGGCCTCCAACCAGTCCAATAGGACCCAGAGACTTCCCATATCAAGGCCAAAAGAGCGTACCTCTAAAGCCAAACTATTTGAAAACATCACAGGTCTGCCCATGTTTCAGTTTCTCATTGGTTCCCAACAAGAGGCCTCCAGACAGCCCAATAAGACCCAAAGTCTTCCCATAACAAAACCCAAAGAGCAAACCTCGAAAGCCATACAAAATTTAAAAGGCCAAAAGTCCACCCATGCTTCAGGTTGGTTTTGGTTTCCCGCAAGACATATCCAGCCAGCCCAATGGGACCCAGAGACTTCCCATATGGACACGCAAAGAGCTCACCTCTAAAGCTACACGAATTTTAAAAGGCCACAGGTCTGCCCATGCTTCAGGTTCTCCTTGGTTTCCAGCAAGAGGCATCCAGGCAGCCCAATAGGATGCAGAGACTTCCCATACTGAAACCTAAAGAATGCACTTCTAAAGTCACATGAATTTTTAAAGGCCCAGGTCCACTCATGCTTCAGGTTCTCATTGTTTCCCACCAAGTGGCGTCCACCCAGCTCAATACTACCCACAGACTTCAGGAACTGACATCCATAAAGCGTAGCTCTAACTCCGCACTAATTGTAAGAGACTGCAGGTCCGTCCATGCTTCAGGGTCTCATTGGTTCCCAGCAAGAGGTGTCCTGCCAGCCCAATAGGACCAAGAATTCCCATGCCTAACCCCTTAGAGCACACCTCTAAAGCCACACTTACTTTGAAAGGCAGCAGGTCTGCCCAAGATTCAGGTTCTCTTTGGTTTCAAGCAAGCCCAATAGGACTCAGAGACTTCCCATACCAACACCCATAGAGTGCACCTCTAAAGTCACATGAATTTTAAAAGGCTGCAGGTCCGCCCATGCTTCAGGTTATCTTTGGTTCCAAGCAAGAGGCAGCCAGCCAGCCCAATGTAGACCCAGAGACATCCCATACCGACACCCAAAGAGTGCAGTTCTGAAGCCACACTAATTCTAAAAGGCAGCAGAGCTGCCCATTCTACAGTTTCTCATTGATTCTCAGCAAAAGACATCCATCAAACCCAATAGAACCCAGATACTTCACATACAGACACCCAAAGAGTGCACCTCTAAAGTGACTTTTAAAAGGCTGCAGCTTCGCCAATGCTTTAGATTCTCATTGGTTACCAGCAAGAGACGTCCAGATATAACAGGGTCCCGCCTCATTACATCGAACAGTTCCACCGAGAGAAGGGACTTGGATTAAAAATGAAGACACAGAGAGGCTACTGCTGATGGCAAATAGCAGAGTTTATTCTTGAACTCCTGTGTTATATTTGTTTTGCAGTGAACAGAAAAACAACTCAGCCTCAAGGCTGACAATACATTTGTTTTGATATCCCCGCCACCTGCAAGATTGCTTGCTTTATTATCAGCAGCAAGCAAGGCCATCAGAACAGAGTGATTAGGGAGGGACATACCATTCTGTACATCCTTGCTTGGCCTTGGGGTTCAAGGAATGGTTAAACTTGTTTTTGCTCCCTTTCAAACATCTGCACATTTGAACCTGGCATAAAATGGCTACTTGCGTAAAATGGCTGCAGTATGGCTTACTTTTTAACATCCTGCTTCCTTGAGTTGTTTTCTGTCAAGCAGATACTATAGCCAAGATGGAGTTAGTCTTGCTGGTCTTTTGGTATAGGGCTAATCTTGCTTTACAAGTTAGCCAGGCCTCAACACAGATAGTCCAATAGCACCCAGAGACTTCACATAAACACACACAAAGAGCCCACTTCTAAAGCCACATGAATTTAAAAAGGCCACAGGTCCACCCATGCTTCACATTCTCATTGTTTCCCAACAAGATGCATCTTCCAGACCAATAGCATACAGATCCTTCCCATGCAGACATCTATTTTAAAGCCACGCCTATTTGAAACAGAGGCAGGTCTGCCCTTGCTTCAGAATCTCATTGGTTCCAAGCAAGTGGTATCCAGCCAGACCAACAGGACCCAGAAACTTCCCATACTGACATCTAAAGAACGCACTTTTAAAGCCACAGGAAGAATTTTAAAAGGCTGGAGGTCCACCTATGCTTCAGGTTCTCTTTGGTTGAGTTGTCTGCAGATAGTTTTCCAATTTTGCCAATGCCATTTGTTAAAAAGGTGTCATTTCTGCACTTAGATGATTTTATCTCCTTGACCAAAATCAGTTGACCATAGGTAAATGGGCTGATTTCTGGGTTCTTAATTCTATTCCATTGATCTATGTGTCTGTCATTGTGCCAGTGCCATGCTGTTTTGACCACCAGGACAGTGTAGTAGGATTTGAAATCAGGGAGTGAGATGCCTCCTATCTTGTTTCTCTTTTTAAGGAGTGCTTTGTTTATTTAGGGCTACTTTCCACTTCAAATGAAACTGGAGATTGCCCTTTTTATCTCATTGAAGAATGGGAGTGGTATTTTTATTTGAATTGCATTGAATGTTTAAATTGCTTTTGGTAGTATTGCCATTTACACAGTATTTAGTCTTCCTATCCATGAGCAAGGAATATTCTTCCACTTCTCAAGGTCTTTTTGCTTCTTGTAGTACTTTTTTGTGATTTTCTTTGAACACCTCCTTTTTACTTCTGGTTACATTAATCTTGTGACTATCTATTGTGAAGGGTATTGTTTTTCTTAGCCCTAGCTAGCCACACCTATTTTAAATGAAGGCAGGTCAGCCAATGCTTCAGCATCTGACTGATTCCCAGCAAGATGCATCCACCCAGCCGAATAGTACCCACACACTTCCCATACTGACACCCAAAGAGCACACCTCTAAAACCACAAGAAATTTAAAAGGCCACAAGTCCACCCATGCTTCATGTCCTCTTTGGTTCCCAGAAAGAGGTGACCAGCCAACCCAGTGGGACCCAGACACTTCCCATACAGACACCCAAGGGCCACACCTCTAAAGCCACACGAATTTTATAAGGCAGCAGGTCTGCCCGTGCTTCAGGTTCTCATTGGTTCCCAGTGAAGGGCACCTACCAGACCAATAGGACCCAGAGACTTCCCATAAAAACACCCCAAGAGTGCAACTCTGAAGCCACAACTAATTTAAATCTAGGCACATCCATCCCTGCTTCAGGATCTAATTGATTCCCAGCAAGAGGCATGCAGCCAGCGCAATAGGAACCAGAGACTTCCCATACATATATCCAAAGGGTGCACCTCTAAAGAGACACCCATTTTAAATGGAAGCAGGTTAGCCTATGCTTCAGGATCTCAATGGTTCTTAGCAAGAGGCATCCAGTCAACTCAATAGGATCCAGAGACATCCCATACAACCCAACAAACGCACCTCTAAAGGACAACTATTTTAAATGGAGGAAGATACTCCCATACTTCAGAATCTCATTGGTTCCCAGCAAAAGGTATATAGCCATCCCAATAGGACCCAAGATTTCCCATACCAACCTCCAAAGAGCACACCTCTAAAGCCACATGAATTTTATAAGGCTGCAGGTCCACCCATGCTTCAGGTTCTCTTTGGGTCCCTGTAAGCGGCCTCCTGTCAGCGCAATAGGTCCCAGAATTTCACACATTGAAACCAAAAGACCGCACCTCTAAAGCCACATAAATTGAAAAGTCCGCAGGTTCACTCATGCTTCAGGTTAGAACAATAGGACCCAGAAACTTCCCATACAGACACCCAAAGAGCCCACCTCTAAAGCTACACCTATTTTAAATATCTGCAGGTCCTCCCACACTCTAGGTTCTCATTGGTTCCTAGTAAGTCTTCCATACAGCCCAATAGAACCCAAAGTCTTCCCATACCAACACCCAAAGAGCACACCTCTTAAGGTCACATGAGTTTAAAAAGTTCCCAGGTCCACACATGCTTCAAGTCCTTATTGTTTCCAAGCAAGAGGCATCCACCAGCCCAACAGGACACAGACTTCCCATATCAATATCCAAAGAGTGCACCTCTAAAGCCACACGTATTTTAAATGAAGGCAGATTAGCGGATGCTTCAGTATCTCATTAGTTCCCAGCAAGATGTATCCAGCCAGCTGAATAGGACCCACACACCTCCCATACCAACACCACTAAAGTCACATGGATTTTAAAATGTTTAGGTTCTCATTGTGAGGCGTCCAGCCAACCCAAGAGAACGTGCTAGGCCAGTAGGACCCAGAGATGTCTCATACAGACACCCAAGGACCACATCGCTCAAGCCACAGGAATTTTATAAGGCAACAGATTTGCCCGTGGTTCAGGCTCCCATTGGTTCCCAACAAAAGGCATCTGCCAGACCAATAGTAACCGGAGACTTCCCGTTCAGACACCCCAAGAGTGCACCTCTAAAGCCACTCTATTTTAAATGGGGGCAGGTCCGCCCTTGCTTCAGGATCTCATTGGTTCCCAGCAAGAGGCAGCCAGCCCGCCCAATAAGACCCAGAGACTTCCCATACCAACGTCCAAAGACTGCACCTTTAAAGTAACAGGAATTTTAAAAGACTACAAGTCTACTCACGCTTCAGGTTCTCTTTGGTTCCCAGCAAAAGGCCCAATAGGACCCAAAGTCTTCCCATACTGACACCCCGAGACTTCCCATATCGACAACCAAAGTGCGCAACTCTAAACCCACACGAATTTTATAAGGCCAAAGTTCCACCCATTCTTCAGGTTTTCATTGGTTCTCAGCAAGAAACATCCAACCATCCATCCCAATAGGACCCAAATACTCCCCATACCAACACGCGAAGAGTGCACCTCTAAAGCCATGCGAATTTATAAGACCACAGTTGCTCCCATTTCAGGTTCTCATTGATTCTCAGCAAAAGGTGTCCATCCAACCCGATAGGACCTAGATACTTCCCATGCTGACAACCAAAGACCACACCTCTAAATCCACACGAATTTTTAAAGGCGCTGCTTCGCCCATGCTTCAGGTTTTAATTGGCCCCCAGCAAGAGACATCCGCCAGACCAATAGGACCCAGAGACTTCCTATACAGACACCCATAGAAGCACACCTCTAAAGCTATACGAATTTTAAAAGGCTGCAGCTCTGCCCATGCTTCAGGTTCTCATTGGTTCTTGGCAAGACTCGTCCACCCAGCCCAACAGGACCCAAAGTCTTCTCATACTGACACGCAAAGTGCCACCTCTAAAGCCACACAAATTTTAAAAGGCCACAAGTGTGCCCAAGCTTCAGTTTCTCATTGTTTTTTTTAGCAAGAGGGATCCAGCTAGCCCAATAGGATCCAGAGTCTTCTCATACTAACACCCAAAGTGTGCAGCTCTAAAACCACATGAATTTTAAAAGGCTGTAGGTCTGCCCATGCTTAGGTTCTCATAGTTTCCCAGCAAGTGGTGTCCAGTCAGCCCAATAGGACCCAGAGATTTTTCATATCTACACCCAAAGAGTGCACACCTAAATCCACACAAATTTTAAAAGGCCGCAGGTCCACCCATGCTTTAGGTTCTCATTGGTTCCTAGAGAGAGGCTTCTAGTTAGACCAATAGGACCCAGAGTCTTCCCATACTAACACCGAAGAACCCCTTCCTATTTAGCCGCACATATTATTTCAAAGCAAGTGCTATCAGCAACGACAACTTTTTGTGCTAAACTGTCACAACTGTTTATCAGCATGCTATCAGCAGCAGCATTTCTTCCTGCTAACTTGCCACACCTGTTCATCAGCACATGCAATCCATTTTACAGAAGCCAAAACAAATGCATTTAGGAGGAAAACAAAATTCAAAATTTTTAGACTTGAGGTTTGTAAGGCTTATTATGACAGTACTCATGTCAAGCTTGCAATCTTGGTGTGCCTTCACATGGGAGAGAATAGAGAACATCATATTGAGTGAACTAACTCAGCCTCATAAAGACAAATATGACATAAGATCATTATTGTAAAAATAGAAAGTTAACTAGAAAGATGTGGATAAATGTCCAAAGAGGGAAAGGGGGGGGCTGAAAAAGTATCATGGGGTCACATTCTTTGGTGGTTGGAGGGAGGAGGTGAATGAATTGGGGAAGAGCCAGTGAGGCTCTATAATGATGGAGTAATAGTGGGCATAGATGAATGGTGATCAATGTTATAAGACAATGTATGAGAGGAGGCAAGGATTCTGGGGCTTTGTTTGGCATACTTTGGACATGTTGTAAGGAGGGACAGGTCCTTGGAGAGGGACATCATGCTTGGGAGGGGGTAGGGATGGAGCAAGAGGGGAAGACCATCTATGAGGTGGATTGATTCACTGACTGGGGTAATCTGGATGGGTGTGTCAGAGGCAGTGCGATTGGCACAGGATAAAGCAGAGTTTAAGGCTGTTGTACATAAGGTCGCTATGAGTTGCAAGCGACTCGATGGCACATAACAACAACAACAATGTATGAGATGGTCATATGAAACACAATGTGAGTGAAAGAATGTGTGAAACACAACATATAGAAATGAAGTACAATGTCCATAAATTTTGCATGCAAACAAATATAAAATAGTAAAAAAAAAAAACCAGCCATTTTCCATAGGATGAAAAGAAAGCCCACAAACATTTGGTAATCACATTCCAGACAAGGGTCTCATAACAAAAGTTTACAGAATACTACAGAGCCTACACACACACACACACACACACACACACACACACACACGACTGATAATGAGTAACAAGATGAACAAAGGACATGAAAAGACTCTTCACAAAGAAGAACATTTGAATGGCCAACAAATACATGAAGAAAATGTTCAAAATCACTGGCAATCTGAGAGATGCAAAAGAACAATGAGATAAAAAAAACTATATCATCTCGGGGAGCTCTTGTGGCCTAGTGGCAAGGAGCTGCAACTACAATCCCAGAGGCGCATGGTTAGAATCCACCAGATGCTCTGCCGAGGAAGGAGGGACAATCTCCTCCTGTACCAGTCAGATCTGATTTGACGGTACACACACACACACACACACACACACAAATAAAATTTAAAAAAAAACCTATATCATCTCACCCCAGTCAGAATAGCAAAATTTAACAGAACAACAAGCAACAAATGGCGAGGTTGTGGAGAAATTGGAACCCTTATTCACTGTTGGTGGAAGTGTATAATGGTGCAACCACTGTGGAAGGAGGTATGGCGCTTTCTCAAAAAGTTGCAAATAAAGATACCATTTGACCCAGCAATCCCACTACTGGGAATATACCCCAAAGAGACCATAACTGACACTCAAGCAAATATATGCACACCCATGTTTATCGCAGCTTTGTTCATAATAGCAAGGAGTTGGAAACAACCTAAGTGCCCATCAACAAACGAATGGATAGAGAAGCTCTGGTATATTATATTCACACAATGGAGTACTATGCTGCATTGAAAAACAAGGAACTCATTAAATATTATTCAAAATGGGTGACCCTGGAGGACATTATGCTGAGTGGAGTATCTCAGTCACAAAAGGACAAAAACTGCACGGTGCCAATGTTGTAAAACAGGACTGACATCAGGGTTGGGGGGAGACTGAGAAAGATGGGTTCAATAATGTATAATGCATTGATGAAACAGATGAGGGAGAAAACTGTTTAAAAGGGATATGTGATTAGGTATTTTTGTCATGATGGGAGTCCAAAGCAAAGGCTGCATAGTGGAGTGGACCTGGGGGGAGAGATTGTAAAACAATGAAAGAATTTTTCTTTTACTTTTGCAAGAGGGTAGTGTACTGGGGGAGCAGGTTGGGGGGGGAGAAAAGTGCAACAATGAATTCATGGAAATCCAAAGTCTCTGTAAATTTTCATTGAAATTAATAATAAAAAAATGTAAAAAAGAACAATGAAATGTCATCTCACTCCAATAGCAGTAGCAAAGTTTAACAGGACAACAGGCAATACATTTTGGAGAATATACAGAACAATTAGAATTCTAATGCACTGTTGGTGGGACTTTAAAATGGTACGACCACTTTGGAAGGCATTTTGGTATCTCTTCAAAAACCTGAACACAGAAATCCTATGTGACTCAATCATTCTACTGCTAGAAATATGTCTTAAGGAAATCAGAGCCAAGACACAGAAATATGTAGATCTATGTTAGCAGTATTACTCACAATAGCAAGAATATGGAAACAATTCAAATGCCCATCAACAAAAAAATGGACAGAAAAATTAGTATTTTCACCCAACAGAATACTATGCAACACCAAAGAACAATGAAGTATTTGTAAAAGTACAACACAACATGGGAGAGTCAAGAGAGCATTATGTTGACTAAAATAACTCAGTCACAGAAGGACAAATGCAATATAAGCCTACAATTTTTATAATAGGAGGGTAACTGAAGTAGGGAGAGGAGGAATAGAAATGTAATGGGCAGACTACAGGGATTAAGACAAGGGAGAATAAACCTGGGATGAATTGAGATAAAGACAATACAGCTATTGCAATGAGTATATTATAGTAAGACATATGATAGATAGATAGATAAACAGATAGATGATAGATAATAGATGATTAGAGATAGAGAGATAGATAGGTAGATGATAGATGATCATGATGATGATAGAAAGATAGATGATAGATGGATAGAGAGATAGATAGATAGATAGATAGATAGATAGATAGATAGATAGATAGATAGATAGATAGATAATAGATGATAGAGATAGATAGATGATAGAGATAGATACATAGATTTATAGATGATAGATAGATGGTTGTTGTTGTTGTTGTTAAGTGATGTTGAGTCAAGCACAACTCATAGTGACCCTATGAACAAAAAATCTGACCCCTGTTCTATAACTATTGTCATTTTTCTGTGTCCAGAGAGTTTCCAGAGGTGTGTGGTTTAGGAAGTGGATGCCACTCCTGTTTCCACATCTGAATTGACCCACCAAACACTGTCCATGATGGGTAACCATTATGGCGTTTGACACACGAGTGCCACATTGTTCAGCATCACAGCAACTCTAAATTACTTCAGTACAGCAAAATGACAGACCAGTGCTATATCACTTGGAAGAATGTTCATCCCAAACACAATTAACACCAGGTCCAAGGGCCCTACTGCCTTTTAAATTCAAGGCCCACCCACAAGGTCCTGGTTGTTGTTAAATCATGAGGCTTCCATTGTTAGGTAAATGCAGCAAATTCAATTAGCTCACACCCAATTGTTGTTTTTTTGTGTGCCACTGAGTTGCTTGCGACTCATAGCAACCCTATGTACAAGAGCCCTAAATGCGGTTCTATCCTGTGCCAACCACAACCACACTGTCTCCAACACACTCATTCCCACCACCCCAATCACAGAATTGATCTGTCTCATCGAGGTTCTTCCTCTCCTGTGCCGTCCCTCCACTCTGCCAAACATGATGTCAGATGAAGATTCAGAATCCTTGACTCTATGGAGGATTCTGGCTTCACCTTCTCCAGGACAAACCTGTTTGTTCTAGCAGTCCATGGTATATTCAACACTCTTCTCCAGCACCACAGCTCAAAGGCATCAATTCTCTTTCTATCATCCCTATTCACTGTCCAACTCTCTGATGCATAGCATGTAATTGTGAAGACTATAGGCTGGGTCAGGTGCACCTTAGTCTCCAGCCTGATGTCGTTGCTCTTCAGTACTCTTGAGAGGTCCCTCACAGCTGACTTTCCCAATGCAATTTGTCTCTTGATTTCCTGGCTGCTGTTACCAAGAGTGTTGACTGTGGTACCAAATAAACTAAAACTGTTAACTATCTCAATCTCTTCACCATCCCTACTGATGCTGCCAGTGATGAGACTCTGATTTCTTGATGTTGAGCTTCAATCCATATTGAAGGGTCTTCAGGTCCACTTCAGTTTCAGCAAGCAAAGTAGTGTCATCTGCATAACGCAGGTTGTTCCACCAATCCTGATGCCACATTCCTACACCCAATTACAACCCCCCCCCAAAAATCAAACAGTCCAAACATGACCCTCACCAAGACAAGAGAAACTATCTTCCAGAATCCTATCACTTCAGACATGAGCCTCCAAACTGGAAGGAGTGGCATCCATTTCCTAAACAACATGCCTCTGGAAACTCTATGAACCTTAATAAATGCCGATAGTTTTAGAATATATATATATATATAGTTTAAAAGAGAAAGGATAAGGGGTGTGGATGAAGGGAAAAAACATCACTAGCACAGCAGATATTAGTGGGGGCACAAAAGGTGAAAAAAAGGGTAAGGTGCAAGGGAGACTTGAAATGAGGAGATAAAAGTACCAGATCAATGATGCTGTTGCTGTCATGTGCCATCAAGTTGCTTATGACTCATAGTGACCCTGTGTACAAAAGCCCTGAAACCTGTTCTATCCTGTGTCAATCTTATTATATCGAACACACCTACTTTTATTACTCCAGTCACAGAATCAATCCATCTCATCCAGGGTCTTCCTCTCTTTCTCTGTCCTTCCACTCTTCCAAGCATGATGTCCTTCTCCAAGGAAGGGTCTCTCCTTGAAACATGCCCTAATTATGTCAGGTGAAGCCTCAGAATCCTTGCCTCCAAGGAGCAGCCTGGTTTCACCCACTCTAGGATAAATCTGTTCTTCTGGCAGTCCATGGTATATTCAATGCTCTTCTCCAGCACCACAGCTCAAAGTTATCAATTCTCTTTCTATCATCCCTAGTCATTGTCCAGCTTTCTGATTCATAGCAAGCAATTGTGAAGACTGGTCTGGATCAATAGTAATAGTAATTACCATATACTATATATTACCATATAAAATACAATGGACAGAAATGATTGTCTAAAACAAGATGTACATGAATAAGTGTAAAAAAGTTAATTATGAGAAATAATAAATTAAAAAGATTTCTAGTCTCACAAAGCTCAATACAGAGTCACCATGAGTTGAAATCAACTTGATTTACCCAGCGAGAATAATACCCATGACCCAAGACCTAGAGATAGGGAAAAATGCTGTTGGAAAATTCTTCCCGTTGCTTAACCAGCGGCCATTATTAGCAAGACACTATGCTCATTTGGAAAGAAGAACCTAATGTCATAAGAAAGTCAGTGATGGGCCACAAATGGGAAAGATGAAGCCCACAGACAGGTGATAGATTAAGAGGAGTGCTCAGGATAGAGCTTCCTGGATCAAGCCTTGGCATAAAAAGTAGGCCTTGAGAGACAGCAGGGAGCAGAAGGGCAGGGTAAACAGTAAACGGTTTGGGTCAAATGATGTCCTGTGACTGGAGTGGAAGTGGAAAATGTACTATCCATGATAAGATGGGTTCAAGGGTGAGGTACTTCGGGAAAGATATGGTCAATTTATGGTCACCAGATGACAAAGGGAATGGTGGAGAGCAGCTGGGGTAGTAGTGGGAATATTGTAGGACAAAGTAGAGTTGTAAGGAAAATGAGGGAACAAGTTAGGCTGGGCCAGCGTTGCAATGGCACTTGAGACAATCAGATTAGAGCAGGTCTTTCAATACCAAGGTCACACTATTAGACTTCAGTGTGAAGGACACATGAAAACCATTCAATAGATGGACAAGACTGAGTGACTGATGGGTTAGAAGGAAGGAAGTAACCACAGTTTGTTTCCATCCCATAATTGGATTCTCCATCCTCAGGACCTAGGCTGTATTCACCTTACCATCCCACTCACATAGGCTGACCAAGCCAACCTCATGTAGGCTTTTCCTACATACTCTCCTGGAGATAATTGACCAAAGTTACTTCTGATGTGGATTCTTAGGTTGAATTCAGCCTCAGCATTCTTTTTTTCCCCTCTGCCCACTTTTTTTTTGGTTATCAGAATTTTTTAAATTTATTATTAATTTCAATGGAAATGTACAGAGACTTTGGATTTCCATTTATTCATTGTTGCACATTTCTCCCCTCCCAACCTTCCCCTCCAGAACACTACCCTCTTGGAAAAGTAAAAGAAAAATTCTTAAGAAAAATTCTTTCATTGTTTTACAATCCCTCCACCCAGGTCCACTCCACTATGCAGCCTTTGCTCTGGAGTCCTGTCATGACAAAAATACCTAATCACATATCCCTTTTAAACAGTTTTCTCCCTCATCTGTTTCAATGCAGTATACATTATTGAACCCATCTTT
>NW_006399989.1:328931-330331 GCF_000299155.1 Elephantulus edwardii
CAAACGACTCGACGACACATAACAACTACAATAACAACAACAACAACAATGTGATGTACAATACTGACTGTGATAGGATAAATTAAAACACCGGGAAGACTTGCTAACATGATTATTATCTTAATATACTGAATATCAGTTAAGCAAAAGATGAAGAAATTGAGACTTTCTATCAGCATTTACATTCTAAAAACTGATCAAACATGTAATCAAGATGTATTAATTATTGCTGGTGACTAGAATTTAAAAAAACAAAAAGGGTTTCTTCTTGTTGTTGCTATTGTTAGGTGCAGTCAGGTCGAACACGACTCATAGCAACCCTATGAACAAAATATATGAATCCTAATTTATTCTGCACTATCCTCACACTTCCTGAGACACAACAACTCATTGCAGCAATCACGATAGCAATCCATCTGGTTAGGGTCTTCTTCTCCCTCACTGACCCTCCACCCTTCCTAACATCATGTCCCTCTCCAAGGAATAACCTCCTAGCAACATGTCCAAAGTATGTGAGGTGAAGCTTCATCATTCTTGTCTCCAAAGAGCACTCTGGCTGCACCATCTCCAAGACATATCTGTTTGTTCTCTTGGCCATCAATGAGATATTCTGTGCTCTTCTCCAACACCACAACTCAAAGACCTCAATTCTTTTTCTGTCATCCTTATTCATTGTCCAGGTGTCAGATGAATAGCTAGTAATTGGAAAGACTATGGCCTGAATCACATGCAGCTTAGTCCTCAAACTGTCATCACCTCAATAATTTGGAAAGGTTCCTAACTGCAGATTTCCCCAGGGCAATGCATCTCCTTATTTCCTGACTGCTCACACCAAGGGTGCTAATTGTGGATCCAAGCAAGATGAAGCTGTTGGCAGTTTTAATCGCTCCATCCATCATGACACTGCCTGTTAGTCCAGAGGCAAGAATCTTTGTTTTCTTGATATTGAGATGCAATTCATACTGAAGGCTGCTTTCCTTGATTTTCTGCAACAAGTGCTTCAGGTCCTCCTCACTTTCAGCAAGTAAGGTTGTGTCATCTTCAGAATGCAGTTTATTGATGAGTCTTCCTCCAATCCTGATGCCACATTCCTCCTCATAGAGTCCAGATTCTCAGATAATTTGTTCAGCATATAGATGAACAAGTGTGAAGAGAGAATACAACCCTGATGCAACCCTTCCCAATTCCAAACCATGCAGAGCTCTCCTGCTCCATTTGCACAACAGCCTCCTGATCCAAGTATAGGTTCAGCTTGAGCACAATCAAGTGCTCTGGGATTTCCATTGTTCATCAGCCACCATTTGTCATGATCCACATAGTCAAACGCCTTTGCATAGTCAATAAAGCTCAGATAGACATTCTTCTGGTATTTCTTTTTTTTTCTATAATTATATTTTATT
>NW_006399989.1:331301-351168 GCF_000299155.1 Elephantulus edwardii
TGAGAAAGCGCCATACTGCTTTCCACAGGGGTTGCACCATTTTACACTCCCACCAACAGTGAATCAGGGTTCCAGTTTCTCCACAACTTCGCCAGCATTTGTTGCTTGCTGTTCTGTTAAATTTTGCTATTTTGACTGGGGTGAAATGATATCTCATAGTTGTTTTATCTTCTGGTATTTCTTACTTTCAGCCAGGATCCATCTGACATCAGCAATGATATTCTTGGTGCCACGGCCTCTTCTAAATCCTGTTTGAACTTCTGGCAGTTCCCTATCTATGTATTGTTCCAGCCGTTTTTGTATGATCTTCAGTAGTATTTTGCTTACATGTGATATCGATGATATTGTTCCATAATTTCCATATTCAGATGGGTCACCTTTCTTGGGAATGGGAAAAATATGAACCTCTTCCAATTCTAGTAAAGCAATCATATGCTTTACTACACAGGGAATGATACATTGAAAAGGAATAATAATATATTGATCATCAAAAAGGTAATTTTACATAAGGTGCGCCTGATCCAGGCTATAGTCTTTGCAATTGCGTGCTATGCACCAAACTGCTGGACAATGATTAGGGATAACAGAAAGAGAATTGATGCCTTTGAACTGTGGTGCTGGAGAAAAGTGTTGAATATCCCATGGACTGCTAAGAAAACAAACAGGTTTGTCCTGGAGAAGGTGAAGCTGAGCTGCTCCTTAGAGGCAAGGATTCCGAAGCTTTGTCTGACATACTTTGGGCATGTTGCAAGAAGGGACTAGTCCTTGGAGAGGGACATCATGATTTGGGAGAGTGGAGGGATGGCGCAGGAGAGAAAGATCCTCGATGAGATGGATCAATTCAGTGATTGGGATAGTGGGAGTAGGTGTGTCGGAGACAATGGGTTTAGGGCTCTTGTACATAGGGTTGCTACCAGTTGCAAGCGACTCGACAGCACATAACAACAACAACAACAACAAAATGTGAAGTACAATGCTGATTAATAGGATAATACTCAAACACATACAAGTAAGACCTGCTAATATGACTACTATCCTAATATCCTGAATATCAGTAAAGCAAAAGATTAATAATTTGAGGCTTTCTTTCATCTTCTAGATTCTAAAATTGATAAAAATTGCAATTAAGATAGGTTAATAATTGGTGACTGGAATTCCAAATTTGTAAACAAACAAAAAGGTCTAGGAATTGCAAAATATGGCCTTGGTGGCAAAAATGAGACTAATTACATGATTTATTCATTTCAAATACTTTTGTAAAAAAATGACAAACACATGGGTCTCTTATTGACTACAAAGAAATAAAATTAACTACATCTGTAGAAAGAAACAGTGAAGAAGTTCAACATCAGCTTTCAAAACAAGGCTAGGGGTCAGCATTGGAACAGATCATCAAATATCCATATCTAAGTTCAAACTGAAGATGAAGAAAATGAAAACAAGTCCCAGAGAGCCTAATTCTAGCCCTGATTTTATCCCAATTGAATCTAAAAACCATCTCAACAATTAATTGTGCTTGACTTGAAGACAATCAACCATAACAACAAACAACAATGACAGAGCTGTCCATCCACCCTTCTGAGTATGATGTCCTTCTCCAAGGACTAGACGAACAGCGCAGGAGAGGGAGACCTTGGATAAGATGGATTGATATAGTAACTGGGGAGATGGGGTTTGGTGTGTCAGAGCTAGTGAGACTGACTCAGGACAGGGAAGGGTTCAGAGCTGCTGTAATGGCACATAAAAATAGTAACATACAGGTTTGGAAGCAGGACTGGCATTCACTCCCTAAATTACATGCCTCTGGAAACTCTATGAACTTTGATAAATATTGATAGTTGTAGAGGGGCTTCAGGCCTTTTGTTCACAGGGTCACTATGAGTCATGCTCAACTCAAAGGCAATCAACAACGCCACCACCACCACAATGGCAGTAGACCAGATGAGTTGTAGAATGATATACAGGACATCATGTATGAGGAAAGTAAAAGGTCATTAAAAAGACATGAAACAAAGAAAAGACCAAAACTGATGTCAGAAGAGACTCTAAACTTTGGTATTGAACATAGAGCGAAGAAAATATGTAGAAGGGGAATTGACTTGAAGATTTCAAAAGATCTCTTAAGAAGACAAAGTAAAGCATTATGATGAAATTTACAAAGACATGGAATAATAAAACCAAAAGGGAAGAACATGCTCAGTATTTCTCAAGCTGAAAGAACTGAAGAAAAATTCAAGCTTCAAATTGCAATACCCAAAGACACTATTAGCAAAATATTGAATAATGCAGTAAGTGTCAAAAGATGATGGAAAGGATACAGTCACCAAAAAAACAAAACAAAAAAATTACAACTGAACCATTTCGAAGCATATGATTAAGAATCAATGGTATTGACGGGAGAAGTTCAAGCTGCATCAAAGGCACTGGTATAATAGAAAACTCCTAGAATTTATGGAATACCAATTGTACACAGTAGTCTATGCCAAGAAATTTGGAGGATCCCTACCTGACTGACTGGAAGAGATCTACATTTGTTTCCATTTAAAAAAAAAGTGATCCAGTAGAATGCAGAACATTGGAAGAGATACATATTTGTTCCCACTCCAAAGAAACATGACTTGAGAGAATGTGGAAATTATTGAACAGCATCATTAATATCATATGCAAACAAGATTCTACTGAAGATTATCCAAAACTAACCGGAACAGCACAACAGAGAATTGCCAGATGTGCAGGCTGGGTTTAGAAAAGTCCACAGGACTAGGGATAGTATAGCTAATGTTAGATGGATCTTGGCTGAAAACAAACAGTACCAGAGGAATGTCTATCTGTGTTTCATTGACTATGCAAAGGCATTTGACTGTGTGGATCACAACAAACTGTAGCTAACTCTGAGAAGAATGGGAAATCCAGAACACTTGATTGTACTTTTGTAAAACCTATACTTGAACCAGGAGGCAGTTGCCAGGACAGAGCAAGAAAACACTGTATGGTTCAAAATAGGGAAGGATGTATGCCAGGGATATACCCTGTCTCCCTCCATATCTTTTCGATTTATATGCAGAAGAGATCATCCGGGAGGCTGGGCTGTTTGAGGAGGAGTTTGACATCAGGATTGGAGGAAGACACAACAACCTGCGTTATGCAGATGGCACAACCCTGCTTGCTGAAAGTGAGAACGACCTGAAGTACTTGCTTCAGAAGGTGACTGCAGCCTTAAATATGGACTCAAGTTCAACATCAAGAAAACAAAGATTCTCACCCCTGGGCTGATTGACAGCATTATGATAGATGGTGAAGATTGAGATTGTTAACAGCTTTAGTTTGTTTGGTTCCACAATCAACACTCTTGGTGCAAGCAGCCAGGACATCAAAAGACGAATTACATAGGGAAAGCCTCTAGTCAGGGACCTCTCCAGAGTACTGAAAATCAACTATGTCAGTCTGAAGACCAAGGTGCACCTAATCCAGGCCATAGTCTTCGCAATCACTTGCGCAATGACTAGGGATTGATAGAAAGAGAATAGATGCCTTTGAGTTGTTGTGCTGGAGAAGAGTATTGACTATACCATGGATTGCTAGAACAAACAGGTTCATCCTAGAGAGGGTGAACCAGGATGCTCTTTGGAGGCAAGGATTCTGATACTTCATATGACACACTTTGGGCATGTTGCAAGAAGAGGGAAATCATACTTGGAAGGGTGGAGGAACAGCGCAAGAAATGAAGACCCTTGATTGATTCAGTGACTGAGGTAATGCGGGTAAGTGTGTCAGAGACGATAAGATTAGCACAGGATAGAGCAGGTTTCAGGACTGTTGTACATAGAGTCGCTATGAGTAGCAAGTGATTCGATGGCACATAACAACAACAACATACAAATAAAACCTTGCTGAATATTAATTATAGCCAGCTAAAGCAGTGCATATAGGCAGAAATCCAAGTTGGATTAAAAAAAGGCCATGGAATAAGACATTACTCATGTCAGATGGATCTTAGCTGAAAGCAGAAAATACTAGAAAGATGTTTACTTATGTTTTATGAACTATGCAATGTCATTTGATTGTGTGGATTATTATAAATTAATGGATAATACTGTGAAGGTTGGGAATTCTAGATCGCATAATTATGCTCATGAGAAACAGAAATAGTAGGCCAATCAGAACAAGATGAAGCTGTATGGATTAAAACTAGAGAAAGTCTTGTGCCCATTTTGTGATTGGGTTGTTTGACTTATGTTTCTTATATTTTTTTAAATTTAACTTTACACAGGTTTACTTACAAAGTTCGTATACATTGCCCCTCACAATGGATCCCTCCCCAACCCACTATCCCTACACCCTTCAAACCATGCAACCCTATGATTACCCCTCCTCAGCCCATCTCCACCTCTCTGCTCTGCTCTCCCCCCCTTAGAACCTCATACACATTTTAGTAGTTATCTATTTCTACAATAATGGTCTTATACAGTATTTGTCCTTCTGAGACTAAGTTCGTTCACTTAGCATAATATTCTCCAGCCCCTCCAAAGTTAGGTAGTGATTTACAAAATCATCGCTCTTGCATGCTGTGTAGTATTTCATCATGTGAATGTACCATAATTTCTCAATCCATTCAATTTTGGTTGAACATTTGGGCTGTTTTCATGTTCTTGTGATAGTGAATAATGCTGCTATAAACATTGGTGTACAAGTCTCTGTGCTTCAGTTCTAATTTTCTCAGGGTATATTTGAAGCAGTAGACTAGCTGGGTCATTTGGAATTTATATATTCAGCTTTCTGAAGGAATGCCACACTGCCTTCCAGAGTGGTTGTACCATTTTACAATGCCACCAACAATGCCTAAGAATTCCTGTCTTGCCACAACTTCTCAAACATTTATTACTTGCTGTCCTGTTAAACTGTGCCAATGCCACTAGAGTGAGATGATATCTTATTGTGGTTTTTATTTGCATCTCTTATTTCCAGTGATTTTTAGCATTTCTTCACTTGTCTATTGGACATCTGAGTATCTTCTTTTGTGAAATTTTTTCCATGTCTTTTGCCAATCTTGTAATTGTGTCTTTTTCTTGTGGAGGTCCAGTAGGATTCTGTAAAAGTTTGTCTGAGGTGGTATTGCCAAATGTTTTCCCCCAATCAGTAGGTTTTCTTTTCATTCTGTTGGAAAAAGATTTTGATGTACACAGGGATTGAATCTTCAGAAGATCCCATTCATCAATTATATCCTCTCCAGATTGACCATTTTTGGCTGTATTTGGAATTCTCTTTACAACATAGACTAGGTCATCAAAGCTTCATCACAGTTTGTCTCTGATGAACTTTATGGTTTGGGGGTTTTACTCCCAAGTCTCTAATCCATCTTGGGTTGATTTTTGTGTATGGTGTGAGATGTGGATCCTGTTTCAGATTTCTGCTGGTAGCAGTCAAGTTTTGCCAGCATTATTTGTTGAAGAGGTTGTCATTTCTCCATTTGATAGGTTTTATTTCCTTGTCCAATATCAGTTGATGATAGATAGCTGGGTCCATTTCTGGATTCTCAATTCTGTTCCATTGGTCTATTTGCCTGCCATTGTACCAGTACCATGTTGTTTAGCTTACTACCGCTGAGTTTTGAGGTCAGGGAGTGCTTTGCCTCCCACTTCCGTTTGTTTTTCAGAAATGGTTTGCTTATTTGGGGTCTCTTTCTTCACCAAATAAACATGACAATTTCCCTTTTGAACTCCTTGAAAAATCAATTTGGTACTTGTAGCTGGATTGCACTGAACATGTAGATGGTTTTTATAGGATTGTCATTTTCACAATATTGAGTCTTCCTATCCATGAATAGGGAACATTTTTCCATTTATTTAGGTCTTTTACTGTGTCTCACAGAAACGTTCTGTAGTTTTCTTTGTACGGATCTTTGGTGTCTCTAGATTCACTCCCAAGAACCTCAATTTATTGCTTTCTTGGTTTCTTTCTCTGAGTTCTCTCTGTTACTTTAGAGCAATCCCACTGATTTTTTTAAATATTGATCTTGTATCCTGCCACTCTACTAAATTGTTCTACAATCTCTAACAGTTTTGTTTTGTTGAGTTGGAGTTTTCTGTGTACACTATTATATCATCTGCATAGAGTGACAGTTTAGCCATCTCTTTGCTGATCTGGATGCAAGTATTTCCAATACAATATTGAATATAAGTGGTGACAGTGAGCATCCTTGTCTGGTCCCTGTTTGCAGGGAAAATGCTTTTAGTCTTTCTCCTTTGAAAATGATATTGGCACTTGGTTTTGCATATACACTATTCACTCTTATGAGGAAATTCCCTTCTATTCCAATTTTGTTGAGTGTCTTAATCAGGAATGAGTGTTGGATTTTGTCAAATGTCTTTTCTCTATCAATTGCTAAAATCATATGGTTCTTGTTGTTTGTTTTATTATTGTGGTGAATTATGTTGATTGCTTTTCTTTTGTTGAACCATCCTTGCATAATTCTTACGAATCCCACTTGGTCATGAAGAATTATTTTTTGTAAGCATTTTTAGATGCTTTTGGCTAGGAGTTTGTTAAGGATTTTTGGATATATATTCATGAGAGGTATTGGTCTGTTGTTTTCTTTTTTTTTGTTAATGTGTTTGCTTGGTTTGGTATTAAGAGTTATGCTTGCTTCATAGAATAATTCTGGGAGTGTTACTATTTTTTCTATTTTTTAAAATAATTTAAGTAGAATTGGTGATAAGATCTTCTCTGAACGTTTGGCAGAATTCACCTGTAAAGTCATCTGGTCCAGGACTTTTCTTATGGGGAAGTCTTTTTATGACCTATTCAATGTCTTCTTTTGTGATGGGTTTGTTCAAATGTACACCTCTGTCTGGGCCAATCTAGATAGGGTATGAATATCAAGGAATTTGTCCATTTCCTCTGGGTTTTTATCTGAGTACAGCTTTCCATAGTAGTCTGATATTATTGATTTAATTTCATTTGGTTCCGTTGTGATATCACCTCTATCAATTCTTAATCGAGGTATCTGTGTCTTCTCTTTCCCTTCTTTTATTAAGTTTGCCAGTAGTTTTTCAATTTTATTGACTCTTTTGAAAAACCAGCTCCTGGTCTTATTGATGATTTAAAGTGTTTTTCTGTTTTCTAACTCATTGATTTCAGCTCTTGTTCTTATAATTTTATTTCTTCTAGAGGCTGTAGGATTAGATTGTTCACTTTCTAGTTGATAGTGTTGAGTTAGATCATTGATTTTCCTCCCCTTCTTCCTTTTTCAAATGTGTATGCCTATTGCTGTGAACTGCCCCCTGAGGACTGCCTTTAGGTGCATCCAAGAAGTTTTGGTATTTTTTATTTTTCTTTTCATTTGTTTCAAGGAACTTTTTAAATTTAATTTTTTATTTTATTTTTATAACCTAATCATGTTCTACCAGAGAGTTATTAAGCTTCCACATCGTGGTTTTGTACGCTTTTCCTTCCTGTGGTTATTTTCTAGTGTTGTGGCATTGTGGTCTGAGAAGATACTTCATATTATTTCAATATTTTTTAATTTGTTGTGTCTTCCTTTATTTCCTAATATGTGATTGATTTCTGCGCACTTGAGAAGAGAGTGAATTAAATTTATTTGAGTGTAGTACCCTGAATACATCCATAAGGTCTAGTTCACTGATTGTATAGATTAGATCTTCTTCATCCTTGATACGTTTCTTTTGAGTTGGCCTACACTTTAGTGATAGTGGTGTATTGAAGTCTCCTACCACTGTTGTGGTGCTATTTTTCCCCCTTCAGTTCTGTTAACAGTTATGTATATAAATATATAAAACCATTGTGATATCTAGCCATTTATCTAGCTATCATCTATCCTGTCTCCCTTCACAGGTGAGATCTTTATATGCTCCCCCCCCACCCCGCGGCGCACCCCGTGCAACAGTTCCCACAAAGGGGTGGGGACTTGCTGAGAGAACAACCCACCTCTCTTGGACAGAACAACACCCACCATCTTCCCTCCTCCTCCCATCTGCCATTTTAGCCTGTTTCCCTACACAAGTTAGGGTATTTGCACCTGTGACACTCAGGCCAAATAATAAGGAAAATCACCAAGATGAAAATCCTGTCAAGACATCACTTGTGACTAATACAAGAATGAACTCAAGGACCTGCCACTGAACTGTCTCATAGATTAGAGAAAAGAGGTCCTTTGGCCGTGAACACTGCTATATCACGTGGGACTTCTTAAAATCAAGTAAAGATGGTCTAGTGGAGCCTTGGTTTCTGGAGGGCAATAGTCACCCTCCTTCGGGAAGACAAGAGTTGAGAACCAATATACTGTGCCTTCATAAAACATTACCATACCCTGTGACATTATCAAGTTAAAACAACCTAAATCTACTAAGAAAAGACTCATATAATGTTAAGAAAGCAGTAGTCTGCCTCAGTGATCATGAAAAAACAAAATAACACTTCTCATAAAAAAGCAGACCATATGAATATCTGAAACAGAGAAAACCAGAAGAAATAAATAGATGTGGAATTATTTTAACAGCTACAGAAGAAGATGCAAATAATGGAAGAAACAATGGAAGCCATTAAGAAAGCAAATACCCCAAAGACAAATGGCAGATGTCTAAAATGCTAGTGAGACAAAAAACTACAACTGAAGAAATGGAGTAGAGAGTCAGTAAGCTGGAAATGTACTAGAAGAAATCCACATTCAAGAAGCACAGCAAATACCAAATAGAGTAGACCCTACCCCAAACAACAACAACAAAAACACCATCAAATTAAAAGATAAGGGCAGAATCCTAAAAACATCACAAGAAAAACAAAGAGTCTGTACAAAGGGGAAACAATTAGATTACGCTCTGATTTCTTAGCAGAAACTGTGCAAGCTAGAAGACAATGTGATTGCATATAGAGAAAGTAGAAAGAAAACAATTGCCAGCCAGTTATCCTATGCCCAACAAGGCTCTGCATCAAATATGAAAGAGAAATCAGATCCTTTGTAGAAAAGAAGGAACTTAAGGATTTTGTAAAAACATGACAAAAACTGCAAGAAATTTTAAGTTAATTTCTTCACACAGAGATGCCAAAGGAAAGTGGATGGATCATAATAATCAGAAACAACAGAAAAAGAAACATAACGAAATTGCAAAGGTAAAAGCTGGCCTGACAATAATCACACTTAACGTGAACGAACTAAATGTGTCAATTAAGAGAAAAAGAGTAGCAGAATGGATTAAAAACCAAACTCCACCAATATATTGCCTACAAGAGATGCATCTTAAAAAAAAGAAAAGAAAGACAGACTCAAAATCAAGGGCTGGAGAAAAAAAAAATATACCAGGCAAATGGCAACCTCGAAAAATCAGGAGTATAGGAAGCTCTAGCAGCCTAGTGGCAAGAAGCTACACTGCAATCCTGAGGCACATTGCTCAAATCCACCAGATGCTCCACTGGAGAAGGAGGGACACTCTCCTCTTGTGCCAATCAGATCAGATTCAATGGTACACGACAAAAAGAAAAACAAAACAAAACATGGAGTGGCAATACTAATCTCTGATCAAATAGATTTAAAAATGAAAACCAACATAAAACATATGGAACACAAAACATACTGCACAAAAGATCAAGATGATATAATCTTGGTCAACATTGATGCACCAAATGATAGACCTGCAAAATACATAAAATGACAGTAAACAGGATTGAAGAAAGAAAAATATATCCCCACTATGTTGTTGTTGTTGTTAAGTGCCGTCGAGTCACAGGCAACTCATAACGACCCTGTGAAGGAGAGTCCTCGATGCCTGGGTGCCTTTCATCCTCTCTCCAGGTTCATAGGGTTTTCGGAGGCAAGCTATTATGGAAATGGATGCCACTACTCCTTCCAAGCTTGTTTTAATCGGGGAGCTCCACCCCACTATCTGTCCGCATTGGGTAGCCAATCATCAACACATTTGACACACCAGTGTCACGGTGTTCAGCCTCACAACAACCAAAAGTGAACACAGTACAGTAATTTGTACATCAGGGCTATACGATCTAGAGGAATGTCTGAACAAAAACAATGAAAGACAGGCCCTTGGGCCCTTTTGGGCGTGAAGCCCCCTGCTGCCTTAAACCCTAGGCCAAGTCTAGCTTGCCTGGCTCCTGGAGGCAGAGTAGTCCTTCGTGTCTGAAAACTGCCACAACACCCCCCCAAACAGCACTATGCTCTCTCTGCTTACTGGGCCATAGCAACCCTGGGTGAAGCAAACCTGGGAGAACATGGCCGCCAACTCTCCCCTCTTCTCCTTCCAGGCTTGAAGCCCTGGGCTACCACCTTAAATGCTAGCCCAAACCTGGCTTGCCTGGCTCCTGGAGGCAGAGTAGTCTTTCGTGTCTGAAAACTGCCATAACACCCGCCCAAACCAACCCCACTATAGAGTTTGCTTTATTCTTGTTGAGGGGTTGGAGTATCGTATACATTTTAGATATTAGTCCTTTATCAGATATGTCATTATCAAATCTTTTTCCCCAGTCTGTGGGTTTCCTTTTTACCTTTGTTGGAAAAGGTTTTTGGTGTGCATAGGGACTTGATTTTTAGAAGGTCCCATTCATCTAATTTATCCTTTCCTGGTTGTAAAGTTTTGGTCATGTGCAAAGGTCTGTTCATGCCATAGATGAAGTCTTCTAAAGTTGTTTCTAGTTTTTCTCTGATAAATTTTATAGTTGTTGGTTTTAGTGATAGGTCCCTGATCCGCCTTGTGTTGGTTTTCATGCATTGTGTGAGGTGCGGGTCTTGCTTAAATTTTCTGCAGACAGTTTTCCAATTTTTCCAACACCACTTGTTAAAAGGATTGACATTTCCCCTCTTAACTGACTTTGTCTCCTTGTAAAAATCAGTTGACAATAGTTGTTTCTTATTGTTGTTATGTGCCACCGAGTCACCTGTGACCCATAGCGTATCTATGTACAGCAGCTCTGAAGCCTGCCCTGTCCTTAAGTTGTTGTTATGTGGCGTCAAGTCACTTGCGACTCATAACGACCCTATGTACAACAGCCCTAAACCCTGTTCTGTCCTGTGCCAATCACACTGTCTCCAATACACCCATCCTGATTGCCCCAGTCACTGGATCAATCCACCTCATAGAGGGTCTTCCCCTCTTGTGCTCTTCCTCCACCCTCCCAAGCATGATATCCCTCTCCAAGGACCTGGCCCTCCTTACAACATGTCCAAAGTTTGTCAGATGAAGCCTCAGAATCTTTGCCTCCAAGGAGTAGCCTGCTTTAACCCTCTCCAGGATGAATCTGTTTGTTTTCTTAGCAGTCGATGGTACACTCAATACTCTTCTCCAGCACCACAGCTCAAAGCCATCAATTCTCCTATCCTCCCTAGTAATTGTCCAACTCTCTGACGCATAACAAGTGATTGCAAAGACCATGGCCTGTATCAGACATACCTTAGTCTCTAGAGAGCACCATTGCTCTTCAGTACTTTGAAGAGTCCCTAACAGCAGACTTTCCCACGGCAATACGTAGTTTCACTAATTCTGACACAACAACCCCCATTGCACCAGTAACTGTACCAATCTTTCTCTTCTGTGGTCTTTCTCTTCTGCATTGTCTCTCCATGATGTCTTTTTCCAAGGATCGGTCTCTCCTGACCATGTGTCAAAGATGAAACTTCAAAAGTCTAGCCTCCAAGGAGAAACTTGGTTTCACTCCAAGACAGACCTATTTGTTTTCTTGGTGGTCCATGGTCAAGACTCTTCTTGAGCACCACTATTTGAAGGCATTGATTCTTCTTCTGTCATCCTTACTCATTGTCCAGCTCTCTGATGCATAGCAAGTAATTGCAAAGACCATGGCCTGGATTAGGCACATCTTGATCTCTAGACTGGCATCATTGCTTTTCAGTCTGGAGAAGTCCCTGACAGCAGAGTTTCCCAATGCAATTCGTCTTTTGATTTCCTGACTGCTGGTCCTAAGAGTGTTGATTGCGGAGCTGAGCAAGCTGTAACTGTTAAACTCAAGCTCTTCTCCATCTATCATGGTGCTGCCATTTGGCCCAGTGGTGAGACTCTTTGTTTTCTTGATCCTGAACTTCAAACCATATTGAAGACTACAGTCCTTGACCTTCTGCAGCAAGGACTCCACGTCCTTCTCTTTCAACAAACAAGGTTGTGTCACTTGCATAATGTAGACTGTTGATGAATCTTCTCCAATCCTGATGCCACACTCCTCCTTATAAAGCTCTGCTTCTCGAATGATCTGTTCTGCATATAGATTGAAAAGGTAGGCATCTGATTTCTGGGTCCTTAATTATATTCCATTATTTAGGAGTCTGTCACTGTACCAGTATCATGCTGTCTTGCCTACCATGGCTGTGTAGTAGGGCTTGAGATCAGGGACTGAGATTTCACATCAAGGAAGCAGGAAGTCTCCTACCCGCTTTCTCTTTTTCAGTAATGCTTTGCTTATTCAGGATCTCTTTCCATTCCAGACAAAATTGGAAATTAGCTCTTCATCTCACTGAAGAAAGAGTTGATATCTATATTAGGTTTGCAATGAAATTATAGCTTGCTTTTGGTAGAATTGTCATTTTAATGAAATTTACTTTTTCTGTCCATGAGCCATCATGTGTGAATTAACTCGTCACCTGGATTTACTAGATTTAGCTAACAATCAGCCGTGGGCTGGAAGCCTTTTGATTATTTCAATCAGGACCTGGTGGGCCAGACTTTGTATTTAAAAGTCGGTTGGACCTAGACTAATTCTCCAGTTTGGAGGCTCATGTGTTAAACAGTTGGATTATGGAGGATAAGTTTTGTTTTAACTTAAAGTTGAGTGTAAACTGTTCCATCAGGATTTTTTTTTTACTTCATTCACAGTTGTGTGCGAGCTAATTGGTTACCTGGATTTAGGTTCTGGTGTTAATTGTATTTGGGAAGAACATTCTTCTAAGGGGCACAGCAGTGGTCTATCAGTTTGCTGTACTAAGATAACTTGTGTTTGCTGTTTAGTGAATGCTGTGCCACTGGTGTATCAAATGCCATAATGATTACCCATGGTGGACAGTGTTTGGTAGAGCTTCCAGATTAAGATAGGCTTGGAAGTAGGATTGGTGTCCACTTCCTGAACAACATGCCTTTGAGAACTCTATGAATATTAGAGAAACAGTGATAGTTATAAAACAGGGT
This sequence comes from Elephantulus edwardii, assembly GCF_000299155.1. Classification (NCBI taxonomy): domain Eukaryota; kingdom Metazoa; phylum Chordata; class Mammalia; order Macroscelidea; family Macroscelididae; genus Elephantulus; species Elephantulus edwardii. Next base: position 344,456 of record NW_006399989.1, read on the forward strand.
TCAGATCTTTTCCCATAGGGTTGCTATGAGTCATAGTCAACTCAATGACACTTAACAACAACATCTATGAGCATGGCATATTTCTCATTTTTTCTAAGTCTAATTACTTCTTACAATAATATATTGTCATTTTCTTGGTATAGGTCCTTTGCTTCTTAGTTCTGTTCCTAAGTATTTAATCTGTGATTAACTACTCTAATTTATTTTTATTTTCTTAGTTACTTTTCTTTTTGTTTCCATAGAGAAATCCAAGTGATTTAGTATGTTGAGCATGTACCCTGCTACTTTGCTGACTTGGTCAACATCTCCAACAGCTTTCTTGTTGAATATTTAGAATAATGTAGGTTGTTGATGAATCTTTTTCCAGTTCTGAGAAAATATTCTTCTTCCAGCCTCCAAAATGATCTGTTCTGCATATAGATTGAAAAGGTATGGATACAGGATGCATCTTTGAGGCACTCCTTTCCTAATTTTGAACCATGCAATGTTTCTTTGCTCTATTCTGACAACTCCCTCCTGGTCCAAGTATAGGTTTTGCATGAGCACAATCAAGTGTTCTGGGATCCCCGTTCTTCTCAGAGTTAGTCACTATTTGTTATTATCCATGGAGTGAAATGCCTTTGCATAGTCAATGAAACATGGACACATTCTTCTGGTACTGTTTGCTTTCAGCCAAGATCCACTTGATGCTGGTGATAATATGTCTGGTGTCATGGTCTCTTCTAAACCTGTCCTGTATTTCTGGCAGTTCTCTATCAATGCATGTATTTCTGGCAGTTCTCTGTCATTGGCAGTTCCAATAATTTTTTTATAACCTCCAGCAGGATTTTGCTTGCACATGATATCAGTGATTTTGTTCAATAATTTTCACACTCTGTCGGGTCACCCTTTTTGGAATGGGAACAAATATGGAACTCTTCCACTCAGATGGCCAGATAGTTGTCCTCCAGATTTCTTAGCACAACTTGGTGAGCACGTCCAGGGCAGCATCTATTTGTTGAAGCATGTCGGCTGTTATTCCTTCAACTCCTAGGTGCTTGTTTTTTGCCAACTTCGTCAGAGCAACTTGAACTTCCTCCTCCATCACTATTGCCTCTTGATCATATGTTGTTTCATAAATTTCTTCTGTGTCCACCAGTTCTTTTTGGTAGTGTTTCTGTATACTCCTTCCATCTACTTTTAATGATTCCTTGATCATTCAGTATTCTGCCCATAGCATTCTTAAGCATTTCAACTCGAGGCTAAAATTTGTTCTTCAGTCTTTCAGTTTAAGAAATGCCAAGGGAGTTTGGCCCTTTTGATTTTCCAATTCCAGCTTTTTGCACATTTCATTATAATGTTTTGCTTTGTCTTCTCAAGCTGCCCTTCGAAATTTTCTGGTCAGCTCCTTAACTTCTTGATTCCTTCCCTTTGCTTTGACTTTTTGACAAGTCTTTTCTGACATCCATCATGGTCTTTTCTTTCTCCTCTGTCTTTCCTCCTCTTGCTTTCTTCATGAATAATATACTTGATATCCTCCCAAAGATTATCTAGTCTTTGTTCATTAGTTTTCAAGGCCTGAAACCTGTCCTGAGGTGATTTTTAAATTAAGGCCAGATAGACTCAAGGTCAAATTTTTATTCTTGTGGATTTGATATAATTTTCTTTAGCTTTAGTTTGAACTTGTATATGAGAAGTTGATGGTCTGTTCCACAATCAGCAGCTGGCCTAGTTTTCACAACTGGTACTGTAATCTTCATTATGTACTGAAGCTCAACATTAAGAAGACAAAAATTTTCACCACTGGGCCTATTGGCAGCACCATGATAGATGGAGAAGTGATTGAGGTTGTTAACAATTTCTTCTTTCTCACTCCACAATCAACACTCTTGACTCTTGTTGTTATTGTTAAGTGCTGTCGAGTCGTAGACAACTCATAGCAGCCCTATGAATGAAAGACCTGAACACTTTCATCATTTCTCCAAGTTCATAGAGTTTCCAGAGGCAAGCTATTTCAGAAGTGTTTACCACTCCTGCTTCCAAGCTTGTTTTAATCTGGGAGCTCCACCAAACACTGTCCACCATGCATAACCATTATTGCACTTGTCATATCAGTATCACAGGGTTTAGCATCACAGCAACCATGAATTACCTCTGTACAGCAATGCACAGACCAATGTTATACCACTTAGAAGAATGTTTGACAAAAAAAAAGAAAACAACCCAACACAATTAAAACCAGGCCTGAGCGCTGCAGATTAAAATCACCCACCTTGGGCTTGGTAGCATAACTTTCTATCCACTAGGCCAACAGAGCTCTTTCGTTGTTGTTAAGCGCCATCAAGTCATAGATGACTCATAGTGACCCTATGAACAAAAGACCTGGACACTTGTATAACTTTCATCGTTTCTCCAAGTTCATAGCGTTTCCAGAGGCAAGCTATTTCAGGAGTGGATGCCACTCCTGCTTCCCATCTTGTTTTAATATAAGCTATAAGGTTGTTCTGCATATAGATTGAAAAAATATGTATATTGAGCAAATAATTTATGAAGCTGGGCTACATGAAGAAGAATGTGGCATCATCAAGACTCAACAACAGCCTACATTATGCAAATGACACAACCATACTTGAAGAAAGTGACAAAAACTAAGTATTTACTGAAGAAGATGAAAGGCTACAGCATTCATTTCACCCTAGTAATGCTCAACAAGACAGCAAACAACAAAAATGGTTCTAGATGTGTTGTTGTTGATGATGATATTGCTATTAGGTTCCATCAAATTGAGTATGACTCATAGCAACCCTATGAACAGCAGATCTAAACCCCATCCTATCCTGTGTCATCTTCACACTTCCTGACACACTAGAGCTCATTGCAGCAGTCACCATGTCAAACCACCTGGTTGAGGGTCTTCCTTTCCTTTGCTGACCCTCTACCATCCCAAGCATCATGTACCTCTCCAAGGAACAGTCCTATCCAGCAACATGTCCAAAGTATGTGAGTCAAAGCCTCATCATCCTTGCCTCCAAAAGGCACTCTGATTATACCCTCTCCAAGATATTAATTATTTGTTCTTTTGGCAGTACATGGGATGTTCAGTACTCTTCTCCAATACCACAACTCAAAGACATCAATTCTTCTTCTGTCATCTCTATTCATTGTCCAGCTCTCAGATGCATAGCAAGTGATCAGAATAAACATGGCCTGGATCATACATGCCTTAGTCCTCAAATTGGCATCATTATTCCTCGATAATTTGGAAAGATTCCTAATTGCAGACTTTCCCAATGGAATACATCTTTCAATTTCCTTAATGCAGGTACCAAGGGTGTTAATTATGGATTCAAGTAAGATGAAGCTGTTGACAGTTTCAATCTCTTCTCCACCCACTATAATGTTGCCTAACGGTCCAGTGATAAGAATCTTTGTTTTCTTGACATCAAGATGCAATCCATATTTAAGGCTGTATTCCTTGATCTTCTTGAAGCAACAAGTGTTTCAAATCCCCCTCACTTTCACCAAGCCAGGTTATCTGCATAACACAGGTTATTGATGAGTTTCCCTCTCATCCTGATACCACATTCCTCTTTAGAGAGTCCAGCTCCTTGAATAATTTGTTCAGCATACAGATTGAATAGGTATGGAGAGAAAATACAGCTCTGGCGTATTCACTTCTTAATTTTAAACCATGCAGTGTTCCCCTGCTCTGTTCACACAAGAGCCTCCGGGTCTAGGTATAGGTTTCACATTAGCACAATTAAGTGCTCTGGGTTTCCCATTCATCTCAATGCCAGTCGCAGCTTGTTATGATCCACAGAGTCAAATGCCTTTATTCTTCTTGTATTCTCTACTTTTAGCAAGGATATCCCTGCTGCCACAGCCTCTTCTAAATCCTGCCCAAACTTCTGGAAATTCCCTGTCTATGTACTATTCTGGTTTTTGCATGATCTCCAGCAATATTTTGCTTGCATGTGATATTAATGATATAGTTCGATAGTTTTCACATTCTATTGGATCACCTTCATTGGAAATGGGAACAAATATGGACCTTTTCCAATCCGTTGGCCAGATAGCTGTCTTCCAAATTTGTTGGCATAGATTGGTGAGTGCAATCAATCTGTTAATTGGGGGGAAAATCAGTTGATAGGTCAGGGTGTAGAGAGTTCGTAACTCTTATACACTGCTGGTGGGAATGTAAAATGATGCAATCATTATGGAAGGCAGTATGGTATTTCCTCAAGAAGTTGAAAATAAAAATATCATTTGATCTAACTATTTCACCACTGGGGATATGTCCTAATGAAATCAGAGCTGGACTTTGGTGGGATAACAAATTAGTCAGACTAGCAAACCTACAGACTAGCAAACCATTGCTAATATTGTAGTTAGGTGTTATCAAATCAAGGACAACTTACAATTACCTTATTAACAACAGATTGAATCCTGTCCTATCCTGTGTTATCCTCATCATCTCTGATATACTTGAGCCCATTTCTGGAGTCACTGTATCAATTAATCTCATTGAGGGTCTTTCTCTCCTTCACAGACTCTTCACCTTTCCAAGCACAATATCCCTTCCCAAGGAATCGTTTCACCTAATGACATGTCCAAAGTATTAGAGATTTTCATTGCTGTCTATGTTTGCCTCCAAAGAGTACTCTGGTTACACCTTTCTCAAGACATACTTGTTCATTCTTTTGGCAGTCAGTCCATGAGATATTCAGTACTCTTCTAGAACACCACAACTCAAAGGCATCAATTTTTCTTCTGTCATCCTTATTCATTGTCCAGCTCTCAGATGCATAGCAAGTGCTTGATAAGACCATGACCTGGATCGAGCACACCTTTGTCTTCAAACTGACATCATTGCTCTTAAGTATCTTGGAGAGATTACTGACAGTGGCCTTGGCCAAAGAAATAGATCTCCTGATTGCTGGTACCAGAGGTGTTGATTGTGGATCTAAGCAAGATGAAATCATTAACTGTCAGGAGCTGGTTAACCTGCAAAGCAGGATCAGCAATGCATTGTAAAAACAGCAGGACCACTCATCTTGGCTTGACCATCCTTTCTGCAGTAAACAACTCCAGGAAGCAGTATGCTAATGAATAAAGAGGGGCCAAAGGCCTCAGAATTCTCGGAATGTGATACCTTCTTGTTTTCCAATAGATATCATAGGATATCCCGGAAGATGTCTTTGTTTTGTGTCAAGGTCTGGGAATGTTTGATCTACCAGTCAACATCTCTGACAGATAAGAGATAATGCAATTATCCCTGCAGGCATGTTCCTAAGACGTGTATATATATACCCTTGCTAGAATATTAAACTTGCTATTTGTCACCAGCAATTAGCCTTTCTGCATCTTCATTTCAACCTGGTGCCTCCTTTTGGTGGAATTTTCCCAACATATCGGGGCTGGATCCCCAATAATTGGCGCCCGGGCAGGACCGCTGAACACGGAGGGAAAACACTAAGGGATCCGTGAAAGTCATAAGGTAGGAACTTACTGAATTTGCCTTCGGTGAAGGTAAAGATCAGAGAAGAAGGGCAGAGATGGGGATTAATCAGATAAAAATATATGTGCACACTTTTCAGAATATGTTAAAAATCCGTGGTGTAAAATTAAATCCACAACAACTTTATACTTTCAGCTTGTGGAGATTTGTTAGAGATACCTTAGACTCTAGGAATGAGTTAGATAAGTCAAAAGAAGAAGTTGAAAGTAATCATGCACTGGAATGTGGATCGGGGAAGGAGAGAAAGGATGAGACTTCCCCGATATATATCCCTCCCTAGAGATAGGCATGGGAGGTGAGGAGTTATAGAACTAAATCAAACAGATCTTAAGGAAGGAAATGCTCAAAATTGGCCTGCACCCCCAAACTCTGAAGTGTTTTTTAGCTCGAAAGCTGAGGACATGTTAGGGAACGTCTTAGAACAATTTGATAAGCTCGAAATACACCTCCTCCTTTTAATCCTAATTACAAAAAGTTAGAATATCAGCAGTCATCTAAATTTTTAGATTTTGCTAAGAAAGTCTGTGTCTGGTTTCCTAAGAATGGAACTGTACTGCTGGCACTGCCTCTTTCTCTCTCTCTCTCCCTCCCCTCCCCCCCAGCACTCTGTGTAGCTACTAACTTGCAGCCTCTAGAGGAGAGCCCGAGCAAAACTAAAGGTGTCAGATTCAAAGGTAGTGCTGCGACTGATTAATCACTCAAACCTTATACCTTATTCTCCTCAGGAAAAGTGTATGAATTAGGAACTGATGTCTTTTGGTTAAGGGACTATGGGAATAATTTTTAAATGTAATAGTCTTAGCAGTCAAAGTTTCCAGATTCATATTAGAAGTATAAGTCTAAAGTTTATTGATGAAATTATTGTTCCCTTACCTACAAACTGGTTAAATAATTCCTCATCTTTTGCTTCTTCCTTCTCATGCATTTTCTACTATTAATAGATCAAAAGTAAGAGGCTTTGGAAGTACTGAAAAACATTTGTTTTGAAAAACCATCATTAATGATCAAAAGTCCTCTCTTTTTCTGTTAATCAAATTTCTTTTTTTTAAAATTAATACAAATATTTTATTGAATTTCAGGAACTTGGTACTTTTTCTGTTAAAATTTCAAATCTTTGCACACAAATCATCTCTGTACTTCCTAGAATAGTGTAAGTTAGGAGTTCCAGATTGTTACTTACATCCTGTGTCACACAGCACAGAAATCCAAGTCCTGG
>NW_006399989.1:352413-353224 GCF_000299155.1 Elephantulus edwardii
CAGCAAGCAGGGTTGTGTCATCCACATAACGCAGATTGTTGATAAATCGTCCACCAATCTTGACCCCACATTTCTCCTCATAGAACCCAGCCTCCTGGGTAATCTGTTCTGCATATAGGTTGAAAAGGTATGGAAATAGGATGCATCCCTGGCGAACGCCCTTCCCAATTTTGAACCATGCAGTGTTTCCTTGCTCTGTTCTGACGACTGCCTCCGGGTCCAAGTATAAGTTTCTCATTAGAACGATCAAGTGTTCTGGGATTGTTATAAGAGGCCTCAATGTTTGTGTTGTTTTGTCTTTTGTCTGCCGTGTTTGTTGTCTTTTTGTCTTATGTACAAAGTTATAATACTGATGAGCTCATACATTTTAAAGGTTTCAGTAAAGAACAAGAATTAGTAGAGACAAATATAAAGTTAATATCTATATGAATTTCAAATCTCATAGACGAGGAAATGCTAAGAGAGGGTGTTTCAAACGTTTCACGGTGTCTCAAGAGATCTTTGAGAAATCAGCTCTTGGCATCCTCTTATGACCTTCATATATCATACATTCTATCCGGTATCTACATGCTTAGGTAGAAATTTTCATGTTTCAGCCAGTATTGTAAAATACACATTCCAGTGGCCAGCACTACAAGTCTATGTGAGCTGTGTGTGTCTGTGATAGTTGCTCTACTTTAAATAAAACCTGTTGTTGTTGTTGTTATGTGCCGTCAAGTCGTTTGCGACTCATAGCGACCCTATGCACAACAGCCCTAAATCCTGCTCTATCCTGCACCAACCGCACTGCCTCTGACACACCCATCCCGAT
>NW_006399989.1:372385-379617 GCF_000299155.1 Elephantulus edwardii
TAATAGTCATATTAAATGGGAAGAAAGACCATTCAGTTATTCTGGGTACACTTTAGGATATCCTATCTGCTTTACCAAAAGTAAACCAAAAAATGGATGCTTATTTGTTAATAAGATGCAAAGAGTACCTTCAGAGTTAGACAGTGGAGACCCATCATGGACTGTACAATTGAATTATTTGGCTTTCGACCAACAAGCTTCCTGATATGGAGCAGGTAGAATAAACACCATCTTTCCAGCAGATGCCAACTTTCCCTCGTGTTTTGAAAAAGGTTGTGCTGGCATCTGGCAACCACTTTGGAGAAAATGTCATCATAACAGTGCTATGGCCATTATCTTATCTAACATCAGCACTGGTAATGTAATTTTTAAAGGACCAATGGTTGGAATGCTACCTCGCTTGGACTGTTGTTATTGTTGTTATGTGCCGTCGAGTCGTTTGCGACTCATAGCTACCCTATGTACAACAGCCCTAAACCGTGCTCTATCCTGTGCCAATCTCATTGCCTCTGACAAACCCATCCCGAGTACCCCAGTCACTGAATCAATCCACCTCATAGAGGGTCTTCCCCTCCTGCGCTGTCCCTCCACTCTACCCAGCATGATGTCCCTCTCTAAAGACCTGTCTCTCCTTACAACATGTCCAAAGTATGTCAGACGAAGCCCCAGAATCCCTGTCTCCAAGGAGCAGCCTGGTTTAATCCTCTCTACGATGAATCTGTTTGTTTTCTTGGCAGTCCATGGTACATTCAATACTCTTCTCCAGCACCACAGCTCAAAGGCGCCAATTCTCCTTCTATCCTCCCTAGTCATTGTCCAACTCTCTGATGCATAACAAGTGATTGCAAATACCATGGCCTGTATCGCTTGGACTACCCTATGTTATTAGACTGGTCACCTCTTCATACACATGGTCCTGGACTTCCTACGAAAGGATTTGTAGGAGGAATATGGACTATAGATATGCAGAACTTTCAAACCGAATTGAGGAAATTAGTTGCCAGCATGGATTCGATAAATATTTCCTGTATCCCAAAAGATAAATGTAAGGGAGATAATGTCACAAATGCCAAAGTCCTGTCATGTGTACCTGAACCATATGTCTTATTAATTGGTAATAATGTAATCACTGGTGATTATCCAAAATTTAATGTAAGTTGTTCTCGTTGTAAAATTTCTAACTGTATTAGCTCTATTACCAAAGATGATTCCGTTGTTATTCTAAAGAATCCTCCTTTTGTTATGACACTGGTAAAGTTAAATGGTATTTGGTATGGTGATAAAAGCTTGCAAATTTTAAAAGAGTTCTATAAGTTGTCATCTAGAACCAAAACAGCTGTAGGTCTAATTATTGTAGGAATTGTTTCTCTTATCTCTATGATTGCTACTGTCTCTACTTCTGCTATAGCTTTGAGTCAAGAAGTTCAAACTGCTAACTTTGTAAATGGGTTAATGCATAATGTGACAAAAAATTGGGTAGAGCAAGAGAATGTGGATGAAGTTATGGAACAAAAATTAAATGCTTTATATGATACAGTGAATGTATTAGGAAACATGGTACAACAAATTAGAATTAAAGGAAAGTTAAGATGCGATGCCTCCTATGATGCTATTTGCGTTACTAAATTGAAATACAATAGCTCAGATAATGATTGGACAAAGGTAGTATCTCATTTAAAAGGAATTTGGATGTCTAATAATGATTCTCTTGATTTGTATGATCTGAACCAAAGAATTATAGAGATGCAGAATACTCCAGATATAAATATTTCCCTAGCTGAACAAGCTAGTCAAATATTTCAAAATCTAAAAAACTGGTTTCCTTCAGTAACTTCATTTAGAAATCTTCTTTTTACTATTGTTGCTCTTTGTATTGTTATCACAGATATACTTTGGGTCCTCCCTTGCATTGGTCATATAATAGCCAAGCGTTATAGAGAACTGTTGTGTAAAGTGCATGGAATTCAACTTAAGGCCCTCCCCAGACAAATGCAGAATGTGTAGCCAGAGACAGGCAAGGAATGAGACTCACTCATGATCCTAAGACAGGGAGTAGCATTGACTACGATGATCCCAAAGACAGGTAACTTGAGTTTGAGGTCTCATGTCCACCTAAGACAGGCAACATCCCATATTTTATTCTATTAAGAGGGAGGAGCTGTCAGGAGCTGGTTAACCTGCAAAGCAGGATCAGCAACGCACTGTAAAAACAGCAGGACCACTCATCTTGGCTTGACCATCCTTTCTGTAGTAAACAACTCCAGGAAGCAGTATGCTAATGAATAAGGAGGGACCAAAGGCCTCAGAATTCTCGGAATGGGAATGTTTGAATTACCAGTCAACATCTCGGACAGATAAGAGATAATGCAATTACCCCTGCAGGCATTTTCCTAAGATATGTGTGTGTGTGTGTATACCCTTGCTAGAATATTAAACTTGCTATTTGTCACCAGCAATTAGCCTCTCCGCGTCTTCATTTCAACCTGGTGCCTCCTTTTGGCGGAATTCTCCCGACATATTGGGGCTGGATCCCCGATAATCAACAGTTTCAATCCTTTATCCATCATATTGTTTCCTATTAGTCTACTGGTAAGGACCTTCATTTTCTTAATATTGAAATATAATCCATACTGAAAGCTTTGATTTTCTGCAGCAAGTACTTCAGGACCTTCTCACTTTCAGCAAGCAATGTTGTGTTAACTTTATATTTCAGGTTGTTGATGAGTCTTCCTCCTATCCTGATGCCTCGCTCTTCTCCATAGAGTCCAGCTTTATGAATTATTTGATCAGCATATAGGTTGAATAGGTATGGGGAAAGGACATACACCCTTCCTGATTTTAAGTCATGCAGTATTCCCTTGTTCCCTTTGAATAGCAGCTTCTTGGTCTAGGTATAGACTTCTCAAGAGCAAGAATGAACAAGAATCCTGGGATTCTCATTATTCTCTATGTTAGCCATAGTTTGTTTTGACCCATGTAGTCTAATACCTTTGCATAGCCAATAAAATAAAGATAAACGTTCTACTGGTATTCTCTTCTTTCTTCCAGGATCCATCTGACATCAGCAATGATATCCCTGTTGCCATGGCCTTTTCTAATTGCTACTTGAACTTTTGGCAGTTCCCTCTTAATGTACTGTTGCAGACATTTTGGATGATCTTCAATAGAGAATCTCAATCATGGACAATTTGAACATCCTAAAGTTTGGAGGAAGCATTGAGGGCCAGTTCACACAGGAAAAAAGTGAAGGCAAAATAAGGACATGGTATAAACAGGGCCTAGGCAGAACTCGAGTTCCACAAAAGAGGAAGGAATGTCTTAACAGCAGTTGGTTGGGTGCCTGTCACTGAGAAAAAAATTACCTCACTGCCCCGACCACTCACACACTATGTGTGGACAGTTGCTCAAACAAACTTCCATCTGAATGGACAGAATACAAGTGGGCCAAGTCCCTGGAACAACACCCTTCTCTTGCTCCTCTTGATGAATAGACCAATACCATCTTGAGCCTGATAAAGACATACCCTGAGTTCAATAAAACCATCTTGAGTTACATGTTGGGAAAGACAGCACATGTGTAGAGGGTGGGCACTTGTGTATGTCAATTCCCATAGAATTCCCTTATGCAAAAACTGCCCACCAACATCAGAGACTGATGTGTTAATATAGTGAACACACAACCTTGTGAAGACACCAACAGACACTGGCTGGCTGGCTTTGCAGGGGTTCAAAGGGAAAATCTCGGGCCATATCTACCATAGTAGTGGGATTCTTTGTTTCTGCCTGGTGGATATGCCCTATATATAATGGCACCCCAGTAATTTTCAACTATGTTCATGCATGATCACATTGTAAAGGCACAATAACACAAGAATTTACCTTGAGGCAGATAGACTCTGAAGCACAAAAAGTATCTGATTCAAAGAGAGTCAAAGACTCAGAAACTCATGGATAAGACTCAATGAACCTTCCGCCAAGGGAAAGGCAAAATCTTAATAAGCCAGTCTGTCGGAAGGCCTAGACATCATTCTCAATACACTGGGGAAGAGCACAAACACACTCCATTAAAGCAAGGACACCAACTGACCAGGATTAGGCCTCAACTACCACTAACCAACATCCCTCAAACAACAATAATCCACAGACAATCTACAAATAGCTGCATACACATACCAACAGCTACCATACACACGGCAAGAAGAAAAGAAGGGGGAAGTCCTGTAATAACAGCACCACAATCTCCCAGGAGCAACAGACAGCCTTAAACCCTATTAAAAAAAAAGTCATTATCAAAAAAAGAAAAACAGATGACAGAATAACTAGTCCAAAGGCAGGAAGGCTGATGGAATGCTATTAGGAAGAATTCAGAACAACGGTGCTCAAGAAATTACAAACTATAGCAAAATTTAGTGGATGGAGTGAAGGTGAAGTAATGGGAAAGGTCCAATGGGGGCTTGTAAAGACGAGGTGAAAATTGACATACAGAAATGGTAGGTAATTAATTATATAAAATATAATGTATATGAATGATTGTATAAAACACAAAGCACACGTACAAAATACTATGTATATACATAATTATATGCAAAACAATGAAAAATTGAATGGGGGAAAATTAATTACTAAGGGTAGAAGAAAGGATGGAAGCCACAAACAGAAGTAGTTTAAAAAAAAATTATTACAAGACTAAGGAGTACAACAAAAGAGATCCTAGAAACAATAGAAAACCATGAAAAACAACCCAGAATAATAAGACAAATATTACAGAAACAAAATGTGGGAGAGACAAAAGAGCAGAATTGAAGAAAAGGAACACTAAACCAGTGAGACCGAAGAAGAGATCTAATCTCCTGGAAGAAAAAGCAGAAATAAGAAGGAAAGAAAATGAAGAAACCATACTAATTATATGAGAAGCTATCAAGAGAAATGGCATATGGGATTCCAGAACATATGAATTCCAGACAAATAGCATATGGAAGAGAGTGGGGAGGACTGAGTAAATTGTGGAAGAAGAACTAGCCATCAAAAGTTCCAGCCATCATGAAAAATGATAAAAATATACATTCAGGAAGTTGAGTGAAATTTAAATAGACCTCAAAAGAAAAACACAGTAAAATTTTCCAAAATCAAATCATAGACTATTAAAAGCAGTTCATGAAGATCAAGAGTTACTTACAAAGGAAAGTCAGTAAGATCAAGCTCCTACTTCTCAGAAGAAGCTGAGCAAGAAAACAGTGGGATGACATATACAAAAGGCTCAACTGCCAAGAATCTTGTACTCCACCAAAACTGACCATAAAATAAGAAGAAATTAGGTCCTTTTCAGAAAAACAAGAATTAAAGGAATTAATAAAAATAAGATCAACCTTACAAGAAATACTAAATTAAGTCCTTCACACAGAAACAGCACAGAAAAGTAGATGAACTAAAGAAACCAGCAAGAACACAAAACAGAGCTCAAAACACTGGCAGTTTGGTGTTTCCTCAAAAAACTGAACATAGAAATTCTGTATGACCCAACTAGTCCATTGCTTAGAATATATATACCCTGAGAAAATAAGAACTGAGGCACAGAGACTTGTACACCAATGTTCATAGCAGTATTATTCACCATAGCAAGAACATGGAAATAGCCTAAAGGCCCAACCACAATGGAATTGATTGTGAAATTATGGTACATTCACACCTAACATGGGAGGGACTAGAGAGCATTATGCTAAGAGAACTAACTCAGATTTATAAGACAAATATTGTATAAGACATTATTGGAGAATGAGTGTGGGGATCAAAGAGGGGGAGGGTTTGCTTAATCAAAGAGTCACACAATTTGATGGGTGGGTAAAGAAAGGAAAGGGGAAAGATCCAGTCTGAAAAGCAATGTATATGAACTTTGTAAGTAAACCAGTATAAAAGAAAAAGAAAACAAACCAAAAAAACACTTTGCCTGTTGATATTAACACTGAACATAAACGGCTTAAACATATCCATTAAGAGTAAAAGAACAGCAGAATGGATTTTTAAAAACACTCATCAATATGTTGTCTACAAGAGGTGGACTTAATAAAGGAGAAGAAAGCAGACTAAAAATAATAAAGTGAAGGAAAAAAGATATCAAGCAAACAGCAACCAAAAGAAAGCAGGTGTGACAATATTAATCCCTGATTAAATATATTTCAGGGTAAAACCCAGCATATGAGACAAGAAAAGACATTATGTAAAGCCTTTAAGGCACAATAGAAAAAGACGACATAACTTTAATTAATGTCTATGCAACAAATGTTATAACTGCAAAATACTCAACATTAATACACTTGAAGAAAGAAATGGACATTACAATATTAGCAAGAGATTTCAACACACTACTTTCACTGATGCGCGGTTTTTGCGTCCTGGGAAGATGGGCGGGGTCTGCGGGGTCTGAGACTGGCCTCTAAGCTGCCCAGCTTCAGCTAGTTGGACGCCTGTACCCCCTCTCTGAGCAGCCTGCAGAACGAATGTCGCGCGGTTTCTGCGTCTTCGATTACCTGGGAAGATGGGCAGGGTCTGCGGGGTCTGAGACTGGCCTCTACCCCCTCTCTGAGCGGCGGCCCTCGGGCCAAGAAAAGCCTATCTACACACCAGTTCTACAGGATGCATCACCTTTGCTCGGGAAACATTACGACTAAACTTCAGAGACATTGATCCCAACATAAGGAACTACCATCAGCTGATGTGGTTGGAATCACAGAAGCCATGGAAGCTTCATATATAAGTTATTAGATGGAGGGGTGGTCAAAGGGAGATAGACGTGAAGAGGGGGTAGAACTGGATGGGTATCCTGGTGGATGGTGAAGCAGGGAAATAAGTGGGTAAAGACGCGTGTGAGAAAGGCAGGGACAACACTGACACTAAAATTAACTCTGCAATAAGGGATATACCTTTAACTTGCTGGTCTGTCTGATACTTCTCTAAATCTGAACATTCACATTGAAACAGACTAGGAAGAAGGATTGGACATCCACTTCTGAAATAGCAGGCCTCTGAAAACCCTATGTACAACAGAACACATTTAGAAAACAGAAACGGCAAAGGAGGTTGAGTTTTCAAGTATGGAAATACATGGCCTAGTGCCAAAAGCAATTTACACATTTAATGCAATCCCAATACAAATACCAATCCTATTCTTCAACGAGATGGAAAAGGCAATCTCCAATTTCGTATGGAATGGAAAAAAGCCCCGAATAAGCAAAGCA
>NW_006399989.1:384192-385689 GCF_000299155.1 Elephantulus edwardii
TATGCATCAGAGAGTTGGACAATGACCAAGGAAGATAGAAGGAGAATTGATGCCTTTGAGCTGTGGTGCTGGAGGAGAGTACTGAGAATACCATGGACTGCTAGGAAAACAGATTTGTCCTGGAAAGGGTTAAACCAGGTGGCTCCTTGGAGGCAAGGATTCTGAGGCTCCGTCTAACATATTTTGTACATGTTGTGAGGAGAGATAGGTCCTTGGAGAAGGACATCATGCTTGGGAGGGTGGAGGGATAGCGCAGGAGAGGAAGGCCCTCTATGAGGTGGATTGATTCAGTGGATGGGATAATTGGGATGGGAGTGTCAGAGACAGTGTGATTAGCTCAGGACAGAGTGGGGTTTAGGGCTGTTTTACATAGGGTCGCTACGAGTCGCAAGCAACTCGACGGCACATAACAACAACAACAACTTTCACTGAACTTCAGGACAAAAACAGAAATTTAACAAAGATGTAGAAGAACTTAAACTATTAAATTAAGCAACTGGACCTCACAGATAAGAGTACTCAAACCAACAAAAGTCAAACTTACATTTTTCTACAGTATACATGAAACTTTCTCCATAATGGACCATATTTTAGGATAGAAGGCAATTTTTTTACAAATTCAAAAGCATTGAAATACTACAAAGCATCTCCTCACACCACATTGCTATAACGAAATTAACAAAAAGATAAAATGTGGGGGAAACCCCAAATCAAGCACTTGGAAGCTAAATGACACCTTGTTTGATCACCATTGGGATACATAATAAATGAAGAATCAAATTAAAGTGTTTCTGGAAACAAATGAGAATGAAAACATAATGTATCAAAACCTCTGTGATTTGTAATTCTTAAACCAATCCTCATGGCACTTTTCCAGTCAGTCATTTCCAGACTTGCAGAGAGAAATGAAAAATGAATTGCCTGATGTGCACTCTCTTAGTGATGGGTGAAGAAATCTATCTTTTGCTTTCTTTTTTCAACTCTTGTAGTGTAAATAAGTTTCACTCTTTTTTAAAACTTTTACTTTATATTGGGTTGCTTATAAAGTTAGTATGTGTTGTGTTTCACACTATCCTTCATTCATATTGTGTTTCATACAATCATTCCAATGCATTATGTTTTATAAAATTAATCCCCATTGGATTATGCCCTATCTTTTCAGGCCCCCTTTGGACCGTTCCAATTTTATTTACCCCCTGCCTCCACCCACCAAATTGTTCAACCCTGTGATATTGTCCCTACCAACTCACCCCTTACCTCCCACCTCTATTCTCCTTGGGTCCACATATATGTTTTATTAATTATCTTTCTATTTTAACAATTAACATTAGCACAATTAAATGTTCTGGGATTCCCATTCTTCTCAGAGTCAGCCACAGTTTGTTATGATCCACACAGTCAAATACCTTTGCATAATCAATGAAACACAGATAGACATTCTTCTGGTATTCTCTG
Source organism: Elephantulus edwardii (assembly GCF_000299155.1). Classification (NCBI taxonomy): domain Eukaryota; kingdom Metazoa; phylum Chordata; class Mammalia; order Macroscelidea; family Macroscelididae; genus Elephantulus; species Elephantulus edwardii. Next base: position 385,648 of record NW_006399989.1, read on the forward strand.
CTTTCAGCCAAGATCCAGCTAACATCAGCTACACTATCCCTA
>NW_006399989.1:387409-396715 GCF_000299155.1 Elephantulus edwardii
AGGGACATCATGCTTGGGAGGGTGGAGGGACAGCACAGGAGGGGAAGACCCTCTATGAGATGGATTGATTCGGTGACTGGGATAATCAGGATGGGCATGTCAGTTGGCGCAGGATAGAGCCGGGTTTAGGGCTGTTGTGCATAGGGTCACTATGAGTAGCAAACGACTCGACGGCACATAACAACAAACAACAACAATTTTAACAATAATGGTCTTATGCAGTATTTGTCCTTATGAGAAGAGACTGAGTTTGTTAATTCAGCATAATGTTCTCCAGCCTCTCCCAAGTTATGTAGTAAATTCCAGTAAGTAGATTAATTCAAATTAAATTCATGAATAATGAGAAAATATTTGCTATTAGTTTTACTTGGAAGATGTTTATCATAGCCAACCTGGAGACTTAGTCAGATCCCAGCCAATTTTTAATACAAAGGCCCGCCCTGTTGACTTCAACAAGATGTTTCTATCCCACATATGATTGTTAGCTAAATAAAATAAGTCCAGGGGACCAATCAACTCACACATGATTGTGAGTAAAAAAAAAAAAAAAAAGCCAACCCAAAACAAAAGCCACCAAGAAAACCCAAAAGGACCAAACAGTATACCCTCCCACTTTCAACTAAAACAAGGGAACCTACTGAAACTTCGTCTGACATACTTTGGGCATGTTGCAAGGAGGGACTGGTCCTTGGAGAGGGACAACATGTTTGGCAGAGCGGAGGGGCGGCACAGGAGAGGAAGACCTTCGATAAGATGGATTGATTCTGTGACCGGAGTGGTGGGAATGAGTGTGTTTGAGATGGAGAGGTTGGCACAGGAGAGAACAGCATTTAGGGCTCTTGTACATAGGGTTGCGATGAGTTGCAAGCGACTCGATGGCACATAACAACAACAACAACAACAAGAAGATGTAACTACATAAGACACTATAAATAGAGTTTTTATTAAAACCTTGTCTACTATAAAAGACATCTATCTAAAGACAAAGCTATGGAATTCGTGTTGATGGGCATAGAATGTATACAATGAATATGACAATAACAGCACAAAGTAGGGGAGGAAACAGTTCTGATATTATTCCGAACTAAATTGTTCTAAATTAAGATATTAATTATAATTTCAGGGCAACAACTGAAAATATATACAGTAAAAGAAAAAACAAGAAAGGCACCCAAGCATTGAGGACTCTCCTTCATAGGGTCGCTATGAGTCGCCTGTGACTCGAAGGCACTTAACAACAGAAACATCAATGTAGAGAGAGAGATCAGCTGGCCCAGTGGACAGAAAGCAATGGTACCAAGCCAAAGGTGTGTGACTTTTAATCCGCGGCCCTCGGGCCTTTCATTGTTTTTGTTCAGACATTCCTCTAGGTCATATCGCCCTGGTGTGTCCACTTGCCGTACAGTGGTAACTTGTGGTTGCTGTGAGGCTGAACACTGTAACACTAATGTGTCAAATGCGTTAATGGTTGGTTACCCAATGCGGAGAGAGAGTGGGGTGGAGCTCCACAATTAAAACAAGCTTGGAAGGAGGAGTGGCATCCACTTCTGTAATAGCTTGCCTCCAGAAAACCTATGAACCTGGAGAGAGGATGAAAGGCACCCAAGCGTTGAGGACTCTCCTTCATTGGGTCGCTATGAGTCACCTGTGACTCGAAGGCACTTAACAACAACACAACAACAACCCTCCGGAATCCAAATATTTCACTGATGAGCCTCCAAATTGAAAACTAAGCCAGGGCCCAACTGACTTTTAATTACAAAGGCCCACACACGAGGTTCTGATTGACATCAACAAGAGTCTTCAAAGCCACAGCTGGTTGCTAGCTAAATCCAGTAAATCCAGATAACCAATCAGCTCACACACGATTGTGAATGAAATAATTTTAAAAGGAGACCAAACAGTTTACACCCAACTTTCAAAGAAACAAGGATATCCACCTTCCAGAATCCACTACTTAACACATGAGCCTCCAAATGGGAGAGTTAGGGCCCAACCAACTTTTAAATACAAAGGCTCACCTGCCAGGTCCTGAGTGACTTCAAAAAGAGGCTTCAAGCCCACAGATGTTTTTTAGTTAAATACATTTAATCCAGGAGACCAATCAGCTCACCATGATTGTACATGAAACAAAATTTAAAAAAATAAATGAGCAAAGAGGTTACACCTGACTTTCAACTAAAAGAAGAGCACTTAACCTCCAGAATCCAACTGCTTCACTTATCAGCCTTCAAATAGACATAGTCAGATCCCAAACAACTTTTATATACAGAGGCACCCACCAGGTCCTGATTGACATCAACAAGTGTTTTCAAAACCACAGGTGATTGTTAGCTAAATCCAGTCAATCCAGGTAACCAGTCAGCTCACACACAGTTGTGAATTAAAAAAGAAAATACTACAAACACTTTACACCCTATTTTCAACTGAAACAAGAGAACCTAAACTCCAGAATCCAATTGCTTCACACATAAACCTCCAAATTGGGGACTTAGTCAGGGGCCAACCAAGTTTTAAATAAATAAGCCTAACCAAGTGGGTCCTGGGCCCTTTGACGGAGGTGAGAAGCAATTCCAGAAGGGAACAAGAGTTTTCCTTCTTGATCATTCAGGTACTTTGGGGGGGAGGAGAAATGCTGACTCTCTTGACCCCATGAAACCCCTAAACTCAGGCAACAGGGATGACCATGGCCCCTCGACAGAGGTGAGAAGCAACTTCCAGAAGGGAACAACAGACTTCCTCCTTGTTCATTCAGGTACTTTGGGGATATAACTGCTGACTGTCATAACCACATGAGACCCCTACACTCAGGCAACAGGGAGGTCATGGGCCCCTCGACAGAGGTGAGAAGCGACTTCCAGAAGGGAAAAACAGGCTACATCCTTGTTCATTCAGGTACTTTGCAGGAAAAACTGCTGGCTGCCTGACCGTGAGGGACCACTAAACTCAGGAAATAAGAAGGTCCTGGGGCCTTCAGAAGAGGTGAGTAGAAACTTCCAGAAGGGAAAAAAATAGGCTTCCTCCTTGCTCATTCAGGTACCTTGGGTGGGGGGGGGGGGAAACTGCTGACTGGCCTGATCAGGTGCGACCCCTAAACTCAGACAACAGGGAGGTCCTTGGCCCCTCTAGTGAGGTGAGATGCCACTTTTAGAAGAGAACAACAGGCTTCCTCCTTGCTCATTCAGGTTTTTTCAGGAAAAAAACTACTGAATGACTAGACCACTTGGGAACCCTATAAACAGGCAACAAGGAGGTCCTGGGCCCATTATCACAGATGAGAATCCACTTCCAAAAGGGAACAGCAGGCTTCCTACTTGCTCATTCAGGTACTTTTGGGGAAAAAAACTGCTGACTGGCCTGACCAGGTGAAACCCCTAAACTCAGTCAACAGGGAGGTCCTTGGCCCCTCGAGTTAGGCGAGATGCCACTTTTAGAAGGGAACAATAGGCTTCCTCCTTGCTCATCGGGTACTTTGGGGGAAAACTACTGACAGGCCTGACCACGTGAGACCCCTAAACTCGGGCCAGAGGAAGATCCTGGACCCCTCGAATAAGGTGACAAACCACGTCCAGAAAGGAACAACAGGCTTCCTCCTTGCTCATTAAGGTAATTTGAGGGGAAAACTGTTGACTAGCTTGACCACGTGGGACTCCTAAACACAGGCCAGAGGAAGGCCGTGGGGTCTTCAACAAATGTGAAAAGCCTCTTGCAGAAGGGAGTAACAGGCTTCTTCCTTGCTCATTCAGGTACTTTGGGGAAAATTCCGTTGACTGGCCTGACCACGTAAAACCACTTAACTTGGGCAACAGGCGGATCCTGGTCCCATCAATGGATGTGAAAAGCCACTTCCAGTACAGAACATGCTTCCTCCATGCTCATTCTGGTAATTTGGGGGGGGGGGAATAGCTCATTGGCCTGACCATGTGCGACCTCTAAACTCAGGCAAAAGGGAGGTTCTGTGGCCCTCGACAGAGGTGGGAAGCCACTTCCAGAAGGGAACAATTACCCCTTGTTCATTTAGGTACTTTAGGGGAATAAACTACTTACCAGCTTGACCACGAACAGGTCTTTAACTCAGGCAACAGGGAGGTCGTGGGCCTCTCTACAGAGGTGAGATGCAACTTCCAGAAGAGAACAACAAGCTTCTTTGCTCATACAGGTGATTTGAGGAAAAACTGCTGACTAGCCTTACCACATGGGACCATTAAACTCAGGCAACAGGGAGGTCCTGGACCCCTCGACAGAGGTGAGAAGCCACATTCAGAGGGGAACAACAAACTTCCTTCTTTCTCATTCAGGTACTTTGGGGGAAAACTGCTGTCTGGCCTGACCACGTGCAACACCTAAACTCAGGCATCAGGAAAGTCCTGGGCTCCTCGATGGAGGTGAGAAACCACTTCTAGAAGGGAACAACAGGCTTCCTCATTGTTCATTCAGGCCTTTGGGGAAAATACTGTTGACTGGCCTGACTACGTGAAACCCCTAAACTCAGGCAACAAGCAGGTCCTGGATCCATTGACGGATGTGAGAAGTCACATCCAGAAGGGAACAACAGGCAACAGGCTTCCTCCAAGCTCATTATGGTAATTTGGGGGGAAAAAACAGCTCAAGGGCCTGACCATGTAGGACCTCTAAACTCGGGCAAAAGATTGGTCCTGTGGCCCTCAACAGATGTGAGAAGCCACTTCCAGAAGGGAAAAAGAGGGGTCGCACTTATTAAGGTACAGTGGGGAAATAACTGCTGACTGGCCTGACCACATAGGACCCCTAAACTCAGGCAACAAGGAGGTCTGGGTCCCTCAACGGAGGTAAGAAGCCACTTTGAGAAGGGAACAATAGGCTTTCTCCCTGGTCATTCATGCACTTTGGGGGAAACCTGCTGACTGGCCGGACTACGAGGGACCCCAAAACTCATGCAACAGGGATCGCCTGTGCCCATTGATGAAAGTGAGAAGCCACTTCTAGTAGGAAACAACAGGTTCCCTCCTTGCTCATTCAGGGACTTTGGGGGGAAAGCTGCTAAGTGGCCTCACCAGGGGGACCCCTAAATTCAGGAAACAGGGAGGTCCTGGGCCCCTCACCAGACGTGAGAAGCCACTTCCAGAAGGGAAAAAGAGGGGTCGCACTTACTCATTTAGGTACAGTGGGGAAATAACTGCTGACTGGCTTGACCATGTTGGACCCCTAAACTCAGGCAACAGGGAGGTCTGGGTCCCTCAACAGAGGTGAGAAACCACTTTGAGAAGGGAACAACAGGCTTCCTCCTTGGTCATTCATGTACTTTGGGAAAACCTTCTGACTGGCTGGACCACAAGGGACCTCTAAACTCAGGAAACAGGGATGTCCTGGGCCCGTTGATTGAGGTGCAAAGCCACTTCTAGTAGGGAACTACGGGCTTCCTCCTTGCTCATTCAGGTACTTTGGAGAAAAAACTGCTAACTGGCCTCACCACGTGGGACCCCTAAACTTAGGCCAGAAGCAGGTCCTGGGGCCATAAACCAAGGTGAGACGCCACTTCCAAAAGGGAACAACAGGCTTCCTCCTTGCTCATTCAGGTACTTTGGGGGAAAACTGCTGACTACCCTGACCACGTGGGACCACTAAATTCCGGAAATAGGTCCTTGGGCTCTTGACGGAAGTGAGCAGAAAATTCCAGAAGGGAAAAACAGGCTTCCTCTTTGCTTATTCAGGTACTCTGGGGAAAAAACTGCTGACTGGCCTGACCACGTGGGACCACTAAACCCGAGAAACAGTGAGGCCCTGGACCAATCAATGGAGGTGAGAAGCCACTTCCAGGGTCAAACAAGAGGTTTCTCCTTGCTCATTCTGGTACTTTCAGGAGCTAACTGCTGATTGGCCTGATCACGTGGGAACACTAAACTCAGAAAGCACGGATGTCCTGGGCCCTTTGATGGAGGTGAGCAGCCACTTCCAGAAGGGAACAACAGTTTTCTCCTTACTCATTTGGGTACTTGGGAAAAAAACTGCTGACTGGCCTGACCACGAGGGACCCCTAAATTCAGGCAACAGGGAGGTCCTGGGCTCATTAGTGGAGATGAGAAGCTACTTCCAGTAGGGAATAGCAAGCTTCCTCCTCGGTCATTCAGGTACTTTGGGGGGGGGAGGAAAGCTGCTAACCAGCTAGACCACATGAGACCCCTAAACTCTGGCAACAGGGAGTTAATGGGACCCTCGATGGAGGTGAGAAGCCACTTTGACACGTGGGACACCTAACCTAGAGAAACAGCGAAGTCCTGTGCCAATCAACGGAGTTGAGAAGTCACTTCCAGAGGCAAACAGGAGGCTTCCCCCTTGCTCATTCATGTACGTTAGGGGGAAAAAACTGCTGACTGTCTTGACCATGTGGGACTGCTAAACTTGGGCCAAAGAGATGTCCTAGGCCCTTTGACAAATGTGAGAAGCCACTTCCAGAAGGGAATAGCAAGCTTCCACTTTGCTCATTAAGGTACTTTGGGGGAAACTGCTGACTGGCCTGACCACATGGAACCACTAAATTCAGGAAACAGGGAGGTTTGGTGGCCCTCAGAGGAGGTGAGAAGCCACTTACAGAAGGGAACAACAGGCTTCTTCATTGCTCATTCAGTTACTTTGGGGAAATAACTGCTGACTGGCCAGACCATGAGGGACCCCTAAACTCGAGAAACAGGGAGGTCCTGGGCCAATCCACCAAGGTGAGAATCCACTTCTGGAGGGGAACAACAGGCTTCCCCCTTGCTCATTTAGGTTCTTTGGGGAGAAAATGCTGACTGGCCTGATCACACGGGAATCCTAATCTTGGGCAACAGGGAGGTACTGTGTCCCTCAATAGAGTTGAGAAACCACTTCCAGAAGGGAACAACAGGCATCATCCTTACTCATTCAGGTACTTTGGGGTAAAAACTGCTGACTGACCAGATGACGTGGGACCTGTAAACTAAGGTAACAGTGAGGCCCTGGGCCCCTCAACCCAGGTGAGAAGCCAGTTCCAGAATGAACAAGAGGTTTCCTCCTTGCTTATTCAGGAACTTTGTGGAAAAACCTGCTGACTTGCTTGACCACGTGGGACCCCTAAACTCAGGCAACAGGTATGTCCTGGGCCCCTCAATGGAGGTGAGAATCTACTTCCAGAAGGGAACAAGAGGCTTCCCCCTTGCTCATTCAGGTACACTGGGGGGAAAACTACTGTCTAGCTTGACCATGGGACTGCAAAACTTGAGCCACAGGGAGGTCCTCAGCCCCTCGACAGAAGTAAGAAGCAACATACAGGAGGCTAACTCTTTGCTCATTAAGGTACTTTTGGGGGAAAACTACTGGCTGGCCTGACCACGTGTGACCCCTAAACTCAGGCACAGGGATTTCCTGGGGACCTCAATAGAAGTGAGGAGCGACATCCAGAAGGGAGAAATAGTCTTCCTCATTGCTCATTCAGGTACTTCATGGGTACAACTCCTGTTGGCATGAAAACGAGAGACCTCTAAACTCAGGCAACAGGGAGGTCCTGGGTCCCTCAACAGAGTTAAGAAGCCACTTCCAGAAGAGAACAACAGGCTTCCTAATTGCTCTTTAGTTTAAGGGAAAAACTGCTCACTGACCCTGACCACGTGTGACCACTAAACTCAGACAACACAAGGCTCTGGGCCCCAAGAGGGAGGTGAGAAGTCACTTCCAAAAGGGAAGAACAGGCTTCCTGTTTGGTAATTCGGGTAATTTGGGGGAGGGGGGAAATACTGACTGGCCTGACCACGTGGGACCCCTAAACTAAGGCAAGAAGAATGTCCTGGACTCCTCAATGGAGGCTACAAGCCACTTTCTTAAGTAAACTACAAGTTTCCCCCTTGATCTTTCAGGTACTTTGTGGGGGGAAAGCTGTTGCCTGGCCAGACCACATGGGACCCCTATATTCAGGAAACAGCGAGGTCCTGGGTCCTCAAGGAAAGTGAGAAGCTACTTCCAGAAAAAACAACAAGCTTCTTCTTAGCTCATCCAGGTACTTTGGGGAATAGACTTATGACTGGTCTGACCATGCCAGTCCCCTAAACTCAGGCAATAGGAAGATCCTGGGCTCCTCTACGGAGGTGAGAAGCCACATCAAGAAGGGAACAGGTTCCTCCTTACTCATACAGGTACTTTGGGGGGAAAACTACTGACTGGATTGACCACATGGGACACTTAAACTCAGCCAACAAAAAGGAACTGGTCCGCTTGACAAAGGTGAGTAGCCACTTTCAGAAGGAAACAATAAACGTCCTCCTTGCTCATTCAGGTACTTTAAGGAAAAACCTGCTGACTAGCCTGACCACATGAAACCATAAATTCAGGAAAGAGGGAGGTCCTGGGCCCCTCGACAGAAGTGACAATCTACTTCCAGAAGAAACCAACAGGCTTGCTCCTTGGTCATTCAGGTACTATGGCAGGGGGGGGAAGCCAGGTGTGAACCCTAAACTCAGGCAACACAGAGGTCCTGGGCCCCTTGAGGTAGGAGACAAATCTCTTCCAGAAGAGAGCAACAGGCTTCCTCCTTGCTGATTCAGGTATGTTAGGGAAAAACCTGTTGAGTGGTCTGATCACGGAGGTGAGAAGCCTCTTTCGGAAGGGAAAAACAGGATTCATCCATGATCATTCAGGTACTTTGGGGGAAAACCTGCTGAGTTCCCTGACCAATTAGGACCACAAATTCAGGCAACACAGAGATCCTGGGACCCTCAACAAAGGTGAAAAGCCACTTTCAGAAGGGAAAAACACTCATTCAGCTAATTGGGGGGGGGGGACTGTGGACTGGTCTGACCACGTGGGACCCCTGAACTAAAGCAAAAAGGAGGTCCTGGGGCCCTCGCTGGAGGTGAAAAACCAATTCACAAGGGAAAAACAGACTTCCTTTTTACTCATTCAGGTACTTTGGGGTTAAAACTCTGCTGCTCTGAACTCGTGGGACCTCCAAAACTCAGGCAACATGGAGGTCCTGGACCTTTTGATAGAGGTGAGAAGCTTCTACCAGAAGGTAACAACAGGCTTCCTCTTTCCTTATTCAGGTACACTGGGGAAAACCCTGCTGACTGGCTCGACCACGTGGGGCCCATATACTCAAGCAACATGGAAGTCCTGAGCTCCTTGACGGAGGTGAGAACCACTTCCAAAAGGGAACAACAGACTTCCTTTTTGCTCATTCAGGTACTTTCAGGAAACAACTAGTCACTGTAAGGACTAAATGAGACATCTGAACTCAGGCAGCAGAGAAGTCCTGGTCCCCTCAATGGATGTGAGGAACCACTTTCAATGGGAACACCAGGTTCTTTCTTTCTTTCTTTC
>NW_006399989.1:403087-404258 GCF_000299155.1 Elephantulus edwardii
GCTGCTGGGGGTTTATGCAGCAGCACCCTGTGTGCTAAGGGTCACACAGGTGTGGGCTGCAGGGGGGTCCCACAGTGTCCGGCAGTCTTCGCTCCTCTGGAGTTCCACGGCAGGTGGCTGGCTGCTGCTCTCCCCAGGTCTCTTCCGGGTCCCTCTCGCGGCATTCCCCGGTCTGGCAGCGGCATTCCCGCCGGCGGCGGCATTCCCCGGTCTGGCGGCGGCGTTCCCCCGGTCTGGCGGGCAGCGGTGTGCGTTTCCCCGGCTGGCGGCGGCATGCGTTCCCCCGGCATTCCCCAGTCTGGCAGCGGCGTTCCCCCGGGCGGCGGCATTCCCCGGTCTGGCGGCGGCGTTCCCCCGGCTGGCGGCCTTGCCCTCGCGCTGCGTCGCCCTCACGCTGGGAATGTCCATTCTAATCTTCCTGCGGTGCTTTTTCGATTTTTTTCTTTTTCTTAGTGCTCTTGTTGACGGCCTCCTCAGACCCACTGCTGACAGGCTCCTCCTTGGAAAGCTTCTTCTTTTTCTTTGAGTTTGCAACCTCTTCAGGGTCTTCTAGTTTCCCTCTGGAGGAAGATTTCTTCCTCTTTGGGACTTTTGCATTTACAGTTGACTCTTCAAAGTCACTGTTGACCAATTCCTTGGACAGATTTCTTTTTCTTGGGTTTAGGGGGAGCAGAGCAGAATCTTAATGATTCAGGTACATGGGAGGGGGACTGCTGACTGGCCTGACCACTTGGGACCCCCCCTAACTCAGACAACAGAAAGGACCTGGGCCCCTTGAAGAAGGTGAGTAGTCACTTTCAAAAGAGAACAAAAGGCTTACCCCTTGCCTATTTATGTAGAACTTCAGTCTGGCCTGACCACAAGGGACCCCTAAATTCAGGCAAGGGGGAGGTCCTAGGTACCTTGATGGAAGTGAAAATCCACTTTGAGAGGAAATCAAGAGGCTTCCTGCTTGCTTATTCAGTTACTACAGGGGGGACACCTGCTGACGGGCCTGACCGGTGGGAATCCTAAACTGTGGCAACAGGGAGATCCTGGGCCCATAGACGGAGATGTGCGCCACTTCCATATGGAAACAACAGGCTTCCTCCTTGCTCATTTAGGTTGTTGTTGTTGTTATGTGCCGTCGAGTCATTTGCGACTCATAGCGACCCTATGTACAACAGCCCTA
>NW_006399989.1:405063-407835 GCF_000299155.1 Elephantulus edwardii
CCCAATTTTGAACCAGGCAGTGTTGCCCTGCTCTGTTCTGACGACTGCCTCTTGGTCCAAGTATAGGTTTCACATTAGCACGATTAAATGTTCTGAGAAAATCTCATTTAGGTACTGTGAGGAAAAAAACTGCTGACTGGTCTGACAATGTGGGACCACAAATGTCAGTCAAAAGGGAGGGTCTGGGCCCCTCGTTGGAGGTGTGAAACTACTTCCACAAGAAAACAACAGGCTTCTTTCTTGCTCATACAGGTACTTTGGGGGAAACTGATGACTGGTCTGAGTAGGTGGAACCCCTAAACTCAGGGAACAGGGATATCCTAGACACCTCTACAGAGGTGAGAAGCCCCTTCTAGAAGGGAACAACAGGCTTCCTCCTTGCTCATTCAGATGTTATGAAGAAAAAGACTGCTGACAGGCCTAACTAGGTGGGACTCCTAAACTCTGGCAACAGGGAGATCCCAAGCCCGTCAACAGAGATGTGCATCACATCCAGATGGGAACAACAGGATTCCTCCTTGTTCATTCAGGTACTTTGAGGAAAAAAACTGTTCACTAGTCTAACCAAATGGGACCACTAAAGTCAGTCAAAAGGGACATCCTGGGCCCCTCGTAGAAGGTGAAATACTCTTTCCAGAAGAAAATAAGAGGCTTCCTCCTTGCTCATTCAGGTACTTTTGTGGCAAAACTGATGACTGGCTTGACCAGGTGGGACCCCTAAACTCAGCCAACAGGGAGATCCTGGGAACCTCAACAGAAGTGAGAAGCCATTTCTAGAAGGAAACAACAGGCTTCCTCCTTGCTCATTCAGGGACTTTGGGGGGGAAAAGAACTGATTGGCCTGAACATGCGGACCAGTAAACTCAGGCAACACACAGTCCTGGGATGCTCGCCTAAGTGAGAAGCCAATTTCAAATGGAAAAAAACAAGCTTCCTCCTTGCTCATTCCAGTACTTTAGGGAAAACACTGTTGACTGGCCTGACCACATGGGATTTCTAAATTCAGGCAACATGAGGTCCTGGGCACCTCGACGGAGGTGAGAGCCGCTTCCAGATGGGAACAACAGGCTTCATAACTGCTCATTCAGGTACTTTGTGGGAAAAACTGCCGACTGGCCTGACCAATTGAGACCACTAAACTCAGGGAACACGGAGGTCCTGGGGCCCTCAACAAAAGTGAGAAGCCATCTTCAGAAGGAAAAAACAGGCTTCCTTCTTACTCGTTCAGATACTTTGGGGGGAAATATGCTGACTGCCCTCACAATGTGGACCCCTAATATAAGGCAAAAAGAAAGTCCTGGGTCCCTCAACGGAGGTGACAGACCACTTCCACAAGGAAACAATAGGCTTCCTTTTTGCTCACTGAGGTACATTCGGCTAAAAACTTCTGACTGGTCTGACCGCATGGGATCAACAAAACTCAGGCAACAGATAGGTTCTGGGCTGCTTGACTAAGGTGAGAAGCCACTACCTGAAGGGAACAACAGGCTTCCTCCTTGCTTATTAGGTACTTGGAGGAAAAAAACTGCTGGCTGGCCTGACCACGTGGGACTGCTAAACTCAAGCAACGGGGAGGTCCTGGGCTCCTCAACAGAAGAGAGAAGCCTCTTCCAGGCTTTTGGTCATTCAGGTAATTTCGATAAACAATTGCTGACTGGCCTGACCAAGTGGGACACTTAAAATCAGGCAACAAGGAAGTCCTGGTACCCTCAACGGAGGTGAGTAGCCACTTTCAGAAGGGAACAACAGGCTACCTCCATGCTCATTCAGGTACAGTGGGGGGAAATCTGCTGACTGGCCTGACCACGTGGGACTCCTTACCTCAGACAAGAGAAAGGACCTGAGCCCTTTAACAAACATGAGTAGCCACTTTCAGAAGGGAGCAAAGGCTACCTCCTTGCTCATTCAGGTACTTTGAGGCAAAACCTGCTGACTGACCTGACAACGTGGGATCCATTAAGTTAGACAAGAGAGAGGTCCTGGGCCCCTTGATGGAGGTGACAATCCACTTCAAGAAGAAAACCACAGGCTTCCTCCTTGCTTATTCAGGCACTTTGAGGAAAAAACTGCTGACTGGCCTGACAACCAGGACCCCTAACTCAGGCAACAAGGTGGTCCTGGGCCTTTTGACAGAGGTGAGAAGGCACTTCCAGAAGGGAATAACAGGCTTCCTTTTTGCTCATTCAGGTACTTTTGGGAAACAACTACTGACTGTCCTGTCCTGTCCAAACGGGATACCTAAACTCAGGCAACAGGGAAGTCTCGATCCCCTCGATGGAATGTGAGGGGCCACTTCCAGAAGGGAACACCAGGCTTCCTCCTTGCTGATTCAGGTACTTAGGGGAGAAAAAAAAAATCTTGCTGACTGGCCTGACCAGATGGGATCCTTAAACTCAGACAACAGATAGGACCTGGGCCCCTTGACGAAGGTGAGTAGCCACTTTCAGAAGAAAATAGATTTCCTCCTTGCTCATTTAGGTACTTTAAGGAAAAAAACTGAAGACTGGCCTGACTATGTGGTACCCCTAAATTCAGGCAAGGGAGAGGTCCTAGGCCCCTTGATAGACGTGACAATCCACTTCAAGAAGAAATCACGACTCAAAAAAAAAAAATAAAATAAAAAAATCACGACTCATAGCGACCATATGAACGAACGGCCTGAGCACTGTTCGTACATAGAGTTTCCGGAGGCAAGCCATTTCGGAAGTGGTTGGCGCTCCTGCTTCCAGGCTTGTTTTAGTTGGGAAGCTCCAGCCAACACTGTCCACCATG
>NW_006399989.1:408305-418507 GCF_000299155.1 Elephantulus edwardii
AGTTTGTTATGATCCACACAGTCAAATGCCTTTGCATAGTCAATGAAACACAGATAGACATTCCTCTGGTATTCCCTGCTTTCAGCTAAGATCCACCTAACATCAGCTACAATATCCCTAGTACCACAACCCGTACTGAGGAGGAAATAACTGCTAATTGGCTTGACCAGGTGGGAGTCCTAAACTCTGGCAACAGGAAGATCCTGGCCACCTCGCTGGAGGTGAGAGCCACTTCCAAATGGGAACAATAGGCTTCATAATTCCTCATTCAGCGACTTTGGGGAAAACACTGCTGACTGGCCTGACTACATGGGACCTCTAAATTCAGGCAGCATGAGGTCCTGGCCACCTCGATGGAGGTGAGAGCCACTTCCAAATGGGAAAAACAGGCTTCCTAATTGCTCATTCAGGTACTTTGTGGAGAAAACTGCTGACTGCTTGATCAATTGGTACCACTAAACTCAGGCAACATGGAGGTTCTGGGACCCTCGACAAAGGTGAGAAGCCACCTTCAGAAGGGAAAAACAGGCTTCCTCCTTACTCATTCAGGTACTTTGGGGAGAAATCTGCTTACTGGCCTCACAACGTGGGGCCCCTAAACTAAGGCAAAAAGGAGGTCCTGGGTCCCTTGTCGGAGGTGGCAACCCACTTCTACAAGGAAACAATAGGCTTCCTTTCTGCTCATTCAGATACTTTGGGGTAAAAACTTCTGACTTTTCTGACCACGAGGGACCAACAAAATTCAGGCAACAGGGAGGTCCGGGGCCCCTTGATGAAGGTACTTGGGGGGGGGAAACTGCTGAGTGGCCTGACTACATGGGACCCCTAAACTCAGACAACAGAAAGGACCTGGGCCTCCTGATGAAGGTGACTAGCCACTTTCAGAAGGGAACAAAAGGCTTCCTCCTTGCTCATTTATGTACTTTTAGGGAAAAACTGCAGACTGGCCTACCACGTGGAACCCCTATATTCAGGCAAGGGGGAGGGCCTAGGCCTCTCAATGTTGGTGACAATCCACTTCAAGAAGAAAAAAGAGACTTGCTCCTTGCTCATTCAGGTACTATGGGAAAAAAACTGCTGTCTGGCCTGACCATGAGGGACGCCTAAACTCTGGCAATAGGGAGATCCTGGGCCCTTCGATGGAGATGTGTGCCACTTCCAGATGGGAACATCAGGCTTCCTCCTTGCTCATTCAGGGACTTTGAGGAAAACTCTCTTGGCTGGTCTGATCACTTGGGACAACTAAAGTCAGTCAAAAGGGAGGTCTTGGGCCCTGAATAGGAGGTGAGAAACTACTTCCAGAAGAAAATAACAGGCTTCCTCCTTCCTCATTCAGGGACTTTGAGGAAAAAAACTGCTGGCTGGCCTGACCACGTGGGACCCCTAAACTCAGGCAACAGGGAGGTCCTGGGCTTCTTGATGGAGGTGAGATACCACTTCCAATGTCCTCTTTGGACATTCAGGTACTTTTGGAAAACAACTGCTGACTGGCCTGACCAAGTGGAAACCTAAAATCAAGCAACAGCGAAGTCCTGGTACCCTTGATAGAGGTGAGTAGCCACTTTCAGAAGGGAACAATAGGCTTCCTCCTTGCTCATTCAGATACAGTGTGTGTGTGTGTGTGTGTGGGGACTGCTGACTGGCCTGACCACGTGGGACCCCTTTCCTCAGACAACAGAAAGGACCTGGGCCCCTTGACAAAGATGTGTAGCCACTTTCAGAAGGGAACAAAGGCTACCTCCTTGCTCATTCAGGTACTTTGAGGCAAAACCTGCTGACTGACCTGGCAACGTGGGACCCAAAAAGTCAGGCAAGAGGGAGGTCCTGGGCCCTCGACGGAGGTGAGAATCCACTTCCAGAAGAAAACAACAGGCTTCTTCATCGCTCCTTCAGATACTTTGTGGAAAAACCGCTGACTGATCTGACCACGTGGGATCTCTAAACTCAGACAACAGGGAGGTCCTGAGCCCCTCAATGGAGGTGACAATTCACTTCCACAATAAAACAACATGCCTCATTTTTGCTCAGTAAGGTACTTTGGAGGGAAAACTGCTGACTGTCCTTACCAATTCGGACCCCCCAAAACTCACGCAACAGCATTGTGAGAATGCACTTCCAAAAGGAAACAACAGGCCTCCTCCTTGCTCTTTCAGGTATTTTGGGGGGAAACTGCTGACTGGCCTGACCATAGTGGATCCTTAAACTCCGGCAACAGGGAGGTCTGAGCCCCTTGATAGAGGTGAAAAGCCACTTTCAGAAGGGAAACACAGGTTTTCTTGTTGCTCATTCAGGTATTTTGTGGAAGAAAACCCTGCTGAATGGCCTGGTCACGATGGACTCCTAAATTCAGGCAGCAGGGAGATCATTGGCCCCTTGAAGGAGACGAGAGCCACTTCCAGATGGGAACAACAGGCTTCCTCCTTGCTCATTCACAACTTTGGGGAAAACCTGCTGACTAGCCTGGCCAATTGGGACCCCTAAACTCAGACAACAGGGAGGTCCTGTTCCCCTCAACTGAAGTGACAAGCCACATTCAGAAGGGAACAAAAGACTTCCTCCTTGTTCATTGAGGTACGTTGAGAAAAAATCTGCTTACTTGTCTGACCACACGGGACAGTCAAAAGTCAGTCAAAAGTGAGGTCTGGGGCCCCTCAACGGAGGTGAGAAGCCACTTCCAATAGAAAACAACAGGCTTCCTCCTTGCTCATTCAGATACTTTGGGGGAAAAAAACCTGCTGACTGGCCTGACCACGTTGGACCCCTAAACTGGAGCAACAGGGAGGTTCTGTGCCCCTCAACAGAGGTGAGAAGCCACATCCACAAGAAAACAACAGGCTTCCTCCTTGCTCATTCCATAACTTTGGGGGGAAAACTGCTGACTGGCCTGAACATGTGGGACCACTAAACTCAGGCAACACAAAGTCCTAGGCCCCTTGAGGGAGGTGAGAAGCTCTTCCAGAAGGGAACAACAGGCTTCCTCCTTCCTCATTCAGGATATTGTTTTTTTTTGGGGGGGGAGAACTAACTGACTTGACCACGTGGAACCACTAAACTAAGGCAAGAAGGAAGTCCTGAGCCCAGGCCATTTGCTTAAGAAATCAACAAGCTTCCTCCTTGCTCTATTAGTTATTTGGGGGGAAAGACTGCTGACTGGCCTGACCATGTGGGACCACTGAACTCATGCAACAGGAATATCCTGGGCCCCTCGAAGGAGGTGATAAGCCACGTCCACAAGGAAAAACAGGCTTCCTTTTGCTCATTCATGTACTTTGGGGAAACAACTGCTGATTGGCCTGACCATGTGGGAAACATAAAATCAGGTAACACTGAAGTCCTGGTCCCCTCAAGGATCTGATAAGCCACTTCCAGAAGGGAAAAACAGACTTCCTCCTTGCTCATTGAGGTGCTTTTGGGGGGAAAAAACTGCTGACTGGCGTGACGACTTTGAACCCTTGAAATAAGGCATCAGAAAAGTCTTGGGCCCCTAACGGAGGTGAGGAACCACTTCCAGAGGGACCAACATGCTTCCTCCTTGCTCATTAGGTACTTTGGGGAAAAAACATGGTGACAGACCTGACCACGTGGGACCCCTAAATTTAGGCAAAAGGGAGATCAAGGGCCCCGCGACAGAGGTGAGAAGCCACTTTCTGAAGGGGAAAACAGGCTTCCTCCTTGCTCATTTGGGTACTTTGGGGGGAAATGTACTGATAGGCCTGACAACGTAGGACCCCAAACTCAGGCAACAGGGAGGTCCTGAGCCTCACGAAGGAGTTGAGAAGCCACTTCCAGAAGGGATCAACATTCTTCCTCCTTGCTCATTCGGGTACCTTGGGGGGGAAAATGCTGACTGGCCTGACCACATGGCAACCCTAAACTCAACCAGCAGGGAGGTCCTGGACCCATGGACGAAGGTGAGAAGCCTCTTCCAAAAGAGAACAATAGGTTTCTTCCTTCTACATTCAGGCGCTTTAGGGGGAAAAAACTGCTGACAGGCCTGACCACATGGGCCCTCTTAAACTCAGATAACAGAAAGGACCTAGGACCCTTGACAAAGGTGAGTTGTCACTTTCGGAAGGGAAAAACAGGCTTGCTCCTTGCTCTCTCAGGTATTTTAAGGAAAAAACTGCTGACTGGCCTGACCACATGCGACCCCTAAATTCAGGAAACACAAGGTCCTAGGTCTCTCGAAGGAGGGGAGAAGTCACTTCCAGAAGGAAACAACAGGCTTCCTCTTTGGTAATTCAGGTACTTTCGGGGGGAAACTGCTGACTGGCCTAACCACATGGGACCCCCTAAAAGAAGGCAAGAATGATGTCCTGGGCCCTTCAATGGAGGTTACAAGAAACTTCTTAAAAGAAAACACAGGTTTCCCCCTTCCTCTATTAGGTACTTTGTGGGGGGAAAATTGCTGACTAGGCTGGCCACGTGGGACCCCTAAATTCAAGCAACACAAGGTCCTGGGCCTCTCGAAGTAGATGAGAAGTCACTTCCAGAAAGAAACAACAGGGTTGCTCCTTGCTCATTCAAGTACTATGGGGGGGGGGGGGGGAGGGCGAACTGCTGGCTGGCCTGAGTAGGTGGGAACTCTAAACTAAAGCAACACAAGGTCCTGGGTCCCTTGAGGGAGGTGAGACCTCTAAACAAAAAAGGCAAGAAGGATGTCCTGGGCCCTTCAATGGAGGTTACAAGAAATTTCCTAAAGAAAAACACAGGCTTTGCCCTTGATCAGGTACTTTGTGGGGGGAAAAATTGCTGACTAGCCTGACCACATGAGACCCCTAAATACAGTCAAGAGGGAGGTTCCTGGGCTCTTGACAGAGGTGAGAAGCCACTTCCACAGGAAAACAACAGGCTTCCTCCTTGTTCATTCAGGTACTTAGGGAAGAAAACTGCTCATTGGTTTAACCACGTGGTACCCCTAAACTCAGGCATAAGGGACGTCCTAGACCCCTTAAAGGAGGTGAGAAGCTGCTTCCAGAAGGGAACAACAGGCTTCCTCCTTGCTCATTCAGGTTCTTTGGGGGGAAAACTGCTGACTGGTCTGACCATTTGGGACCACTAAACTCAGGCAACATGGAGGTCCTGGGATCATCAACAAAGGTGAGAACCCACTTGCAGAAGGGGAAAGCAGGCTTCCTCCTTGCTTACTCAGGTAATTTGGGGGGAAGTAGTCTGACTCGACCAAGTGGACCCCTAATCTCAGGCAACAGAGAGGTCCTGTGCCCCTCGACGGAGGTGACAAGCCACTTCCAGAAGAGAACAACAGGCTTCCTCCTTGCCCATTCAGGTAATTTGGGGGGAAAAAAACTGCTGCATAGCCTGATCATGTCAGACACCTAAATTCAGGCAGCAGAGAGGTCCTGGGCCCTCGAGAGAGGTGAGAAACCTCTTACAGAAGGGAACAACGGGCTTCCTCCTTGCTCACTCAGGTACTTTGGGGGGTTGGGGAACTGCTGACTGGCCTTACTCGGTTGGACTTCTAAACTCAGGACCAGTCCCTCGACTTAAGAAAGAAGCCACTTCGAGAAAGGAACAACAGGCTTTCTCCTTGCTTACTCAGGTACTTTGGAGAAAAAATTTCTCACTTAACTGACCAAGTGGGACCCCTAAACTCAGACAACAGAGAAGTCGTGGGCCCCTGTAAAGAGGTGACAAGCCACTTCTAGAAGGGAAAAACAGGCTTCCTCCTTACTCATTCAGGTACATTAGGGGGAAACCTACTGACAGTCTGACCACATAGGACCCCCAAACTCAGGCATTTTGGAGGTCCTATGCCCCTCGGCCAAATTGAGAAACCACTTAGACAAGGGAACAACAGGCTTCCTCCTTGCTCACTCAGGTACTTTAGAGAAAAAAACTGCTGGCTGGCCTGACCACTTGGGACCCCTAGACTCAAGGTAACAAGAAAATCCTGGGGCCCTCCATGGAGGTGAGAAGCCACCTCCAGAAAGGAACAACAGGCTTCCACCTTGCTTAATTAGGTACTTTGGAGAAAAGAACTATTGACTTGCCTGACCATGTGACCCTTAAACTCAGGCAACAGAGAGGTCCTGGGTCCTTAGATGGAGGTGACCAGCCACTTCCAGAAGGGAACGACAGCCTTCCTCCTTGCTCATTCAGGTATTTTGGGAAAAAACTGTTGACTGGCCTGTCACATTGGACCCCTAAACTCAGGCAACAGGGAGGTCCTGGGCCCCTCAACAGACATGAGAAGCCACTTTCATAACGGAAAAACAGGCTTCCTCCTTGCTCATTCAGGTACTTTGGGGAAAATTCTGCTGACTGGCCTGACCACGTGGGACTCCTAAACTCAGACAACAGAAAGGACCTGGGCCTCTTGACAAAGGTGAGTAGCCACTTTCAGAAGGGAAAGACAGGCTTTGTCCTGGCTTATTCACGTACTTTGGGGGGGGAACTCATAACTGCTCTGACCATGTGGGACCCCCAAAACTCAGTCAACAGGGAGGTCCTTGTCCCCTCGAAAGAGGTGAGAAGCCACTTCCAGAAGGGAACAACAGGCTTTCTCCTTGCTTATTCAGGTACTTTGAGGGGAAAAGTGCTGACTGGACTGACAACGTGGGAGCCCTAAACTCAGGCAAATGGGAATTCTTGGGCTCCTTGATGAAGGAGAGAAGCCACTTCCAGAAGGGAACAACAGGCTTGCTCATTCAGGTACTTAGATGTAAAAGACTGCTGACTGGCCTGACCACGTGGGACCCTTAAACTCAGATAATAGAAAGGACCTAGGACCCTTGACAAAGGTGAATTGTCACTTTTAGAAGGGAACAAAGGGTTTCTTCGTTGCTCATTCAGGTATTTTAAGGAAAAATTTACTGACTGGCCTGACCATGTGTGACCCCCAAATTCAGGCAGCAAAAGGTCCTGGGCCTCTCAAGGGAGGGAAGAAGTCACTTCTAGAAGGAAACACCAGGCTTGCTCCTTGTTCATTCAGGTACTATGGGGGGGAAAACTATTGACTGACCTGAGTAGGTGGGAACTCTAAACTGAGGCAACACAAGGTTCTGGGCCCCTCGAGGGAGGTGAGAAGTCGCTGCAAGAAGGGAACAACAGGCTTCCTCTTTGCTAATTCAAGTACTTTGTGGGAAAAAATATGCTGACTGGCCTGACTACGTGGAACAGGGAAGAAGGATGTACTGTCCCCTCAACGAAGGTTACAAGACACTTCCTAAAGGAAAACACAGTCTTCCCCTTAGCTCTATCAGGTACTTTGTGGGGGGGGGTGAAACTGCCTGACCAAGTGGGAACCATTAACTCAGGCAACAGGGAGGTCCTGGGCCCTTGACGGAAGTGAGAAGCCACTTCCACAACAAAGCAACAGGCTTCCCCATTAGTTACTCAGGTAATCAGGGGGGAAAACCTGCTGATTGGTCTGACCACACAGGACGCCTAACCTCAGGCGTCAGGGTTATCCTGGGCTTCTCGACAGAGGTGAGAAACCACTTCCAGAAGGGAACAACAGGCTTATTCCTTGCACATTCAGGGACTTTGCGGGGGCGGGGGGGGGACTGCTGTCTGGCTTGAACACGTGGGACCACTAACTCAGGAAAGACAAGGTCCTAGGCCCCTCTGTGGAGGTGAGAAGCCACTGCCAGGAGGGAAAAACAGGCTTTCTTCTTGCTCATTCAGTAACTTTGAAGAAAAAACTTCTGAATGACCTGAACCTTTGCAAACACTAAACTTGGGCAACATGGATGTCCTGTGAGCATTGACACAGGTGAAAAGCCACTTACAGAAGGGAAAAACAGGCTTCTTCCTTGTTCATTCAGGAACTTTGGGGGAAAAACAGCTGACTGGCCAGACCACGTGGGACTACTAAACTCAGGCAACAGGGAGGTCCTGGGCCCCTCGACAGAAGTGAGATGCCACTTCCAGATCATTGAGGATCTTTGGGAGGGGGAAACTATTGACTGGCCTGAACACATGGAACCACTAACTCAGGCAACACGAGGTCCTGGGCCCCTCGAGGGAGATGAGAAGCCATTTCCAGAAGGGAAAAACAGGCTTCCTCCTTGCTCATTCAGGTACTTCGGGGGGAAATCTGCTGACTGGCCTGATCACGTAGAATCCTAAATTCAGGAAGCAGGGAGGACCTGGGCCCCCCGACGGAGGTGAGAGCCACTTCTGGATGGGAACAAAAGACTCCCCACTTCATTTGACCTAGCAATTCCACTATTGGGAATATACCCCAAAGAGACCATAACTGACATCCAAGCAGATATATGCACACCCATGTTTATCACAGTTTTGTTCACAATAGCAAGGAGTTGGAAACAACCTAAGTGCCCATCAACAAACGAATGGATAGAGAAGCTGTGGTATATTCACACCATGGAATACTATGCTGCATTGAAAAACAAGAAACTCATGCAATATTCTTAAAAATGGGTGACCCTGGAGGACATTATGCTGAGTAAAGTATCTCAGTCACAAAAGGACAAACACTGCATGGTGCCACTCTTGTAAAACAGGACTGACCTCGGGACTGGGGGGAGACTGAGAAAGATGGGTTCAATAATGTATACTGTATTGAAACAGATGAGGGAGAAAACTGTCTAAAAGGGATATGTGATAAGGTATTTTTGTCATGACAGGAGTACAGAGCGAAGGCTGTATAGTGGAGTGGACCTGGGGCAAGGGATTGTAAAACAATGAAAGAATTGTTCATTTACTTTTCCAAGAGGGTACTAGGTACTAGGGGGGACGGTTGGGAGGGGAGAAAAGTGCAACAATGAATGAATGGAAATCCAAAGTCTCTGTAAATTGTCACTGAAATTAATAGTAAAAAGTATATTTGCAATGAATAAAAATAAAAAAGACTCCCCACTTGCACATTTAGGTACTTTGGGGAAATATTTGTTGACTAGTCTGGCTAATTGGAACCCCTAAACTGAGGCAACAGGGTGATCCTGGACCCCTCAACAGAGAATATGAAGCCACTTCCAGACCAGATCAACAGGCTTCTTTCTTGCTCATTCAGGGACTATCGGGGAAGGGGGGGAGGGGGAAACTGCTGAATGGCCTGACAACGTGCACCCCTAAAGTCAGGCAACATGGAAGTCCTGGGCCCCTCGACGAAAGTGACAAGCCACTTTCAGAAGAGAACAACAGGATTCCTCTTTGCTCATTCAGGTACTTTGTGGAAAAAACTGCTGACTGGCCTGACCAGGTGGTCCCTAAACTCAGGAAACAGGGAGGTCCTGGACACCTCACTGGAGGTGACAAGCCACATCCAGAAGGGAACAAAAGGCTTCCTCCTTGCTCACCCAGGAACTTTGGGGGGAAAAAACTGCTGAGTGGCCTGACCACGTGGAACCCTAAAGTCAGGCATTTGAGAGGTCCTGGACCCCTAGATGGAGGTGAGAAGCCACTTCCCGAAGCAAAACAACAGGCTGTCTCCATGCTCATTCAGGTCCATTGGGGAAAAGCTGCTGACAGGCCTCACCACACAGGACTCCTAACCTCAGGCAACAGGGAGGCCCTGGGCCCATCAAGAAGGTGAGAAGCCACTTCTTGAAGGGAATAGCAGGCTTCCTCTTTGCTCATTCAGGTACTTTGGGGGAAAGATTGCTGACTGGCCTGACCACGTGTGAACCCTAAACTCACCAGCAGGGATGTCCTGGCCCACCCAACAGAGGTGAGAAGCCACTTCCAGAAGGGAACAAACGGCTTCCTCCTTGCTCATTCAGATACTTTGGGGAGGGGGTAAACTGCTGACTAGCCTGACCACGTGAGACTCCTAATCTCAGGCAACAGGGAGGTCTTAGGCCCCTTGACAAACGTGAGAGGCCACTTTCATAATGGAAAAACAGGCTTCCTCCTTCCTCATTCAAGTACTTTGGGGGAGAAATATGCTGCATGGCCTGATCATGCCAGACTTCTAAACTCAGGCAGCAGAGAGGACCTGGTCCCCTTGACAAAGGTGAGTAGCCACTTTCAGAAGGGAACAGCGGCTTCATCCTTGCTCATTCAGATAATTTGGGGTAAAATCTCCTGACTAGTTTGACCACGTGGAACCCTCAAAACTTGGGCAGCAGGGAGTTCATTACTACAAGAAACAAAAAGAGATCTTGAAAAGTGGAAGAATAGCCCTTGCTCATGGATAGGAAGACTCAATGTTGTGAAAATGGCAATACTACCAAAAGCAATTTACACATTTAATGCAATCCCAATACAAATACCAA